>NC_056728.1:5589843-5732343 GCF_019279795.1 Protopterus annectens | reverse complement strand
AATAAAGGTACGAGGATTTGCCCATGTGGCCGCGGCACAAATAGAGCCATGGGCAACCTAGACTGAAAGGCTACAGAAGTGGCCACAGCCCTAGTAGAATGGCCTTTCGGTTTGGCAGCCAATTCTTTGTTTCTTAGTTGATAAATGAAGGTGATAATGTGAGACAACCACCTAGACAGGGTCACTTTGGAAACTGGGAGACCTTGTTTGCCCCTAGCATAGGAAAGGAAGAGTTGGTACGACTTCCTTATATCCTTAGTTCTATGCAGGTAAAAACGCAGTTGTCTATGAACATCCAAAAGGTTTAACTTGTATTCCGCTTTGTTGGTGTAGTCAGGGAAGAACACTGGAAGGTCTATGGATTGGTTTAGATTATTGTCTGAGCACACTTTAGGAAGTAAGGATGGATTAGTTCTCAGTGCTACCCTATCCTTGTGAAAGACTAAGTACGGAGAACGAACGCTTAGTGCTTGAAGTTCCAATACACGTTTGGCTGAGGTAATAGCTACCAGAAAGAGAGCTTTCCAAGATAGAAACTTAAGGGAGCAGGAGGCTGCCGGTTCAAAGGGGGGCATAATCAAGGAGGTTAGTAGCAAATTAAGGTCACAAGGAGTAGGAGGGGGATCTCTCACTGGGAGCCTAAGGAGAGTAGTCCCTCTAAGAAAGGTTTTACACAGCTTATGAGACATGATATTTAGATTAGAAAGGCCAACATGATAGTTAGATATGGCCATTAGTTGAACCCTGATTGTGGCAGAAGCAGACCCAGAGTGAAACAGCTCAGTTAGGAATTCCAAGATCTCGTGAACTGGGGCTGAAAAAGGATCTATGTTCCTAGCCTCTTCCCAATAAGAGAAACGTTTCCATTTACTAGCATACGTCTTCCTAGTAGCCAATTTGTGAGAGGATACAATAATTTCACGCACAGCCGGGGAAATGCTGGGAAGCCTGCCTAGGGTTGGAACTGGGGGGTGGGGGGCAATTCGCACTTTTACTACAAGTTATAAATAAAAGTCTTTCGGCTTTTCCCGGTTAGGGGTCGCCACAGCGGAACTCCGGTCCGCTCATGATTGGCAGTGGATTTTTACGGTGCCGAGTTGCCAGCACGACACCCAACTTTCAAAGAAGGCACGCCCATTTATGCTCACACCTACTTGCATGTCTTCTAGCATCACTCAACCGTGGAGAGGACATGCAGACTCCACACAGAAGGCGCTCCAGCCAAGAATCGATAAAGAGGCCAAACAAAAGTAAAACTCCCAGAAACCATGGGACTGCATATTCAAAGATCTACAGAGTTAGACAACTAACAGAAACCCATAGATAAGTCTTCCAAAGCAAACTCATTTTTTGAAAACAAATTATTTATCTGTAGAAGTTATGCGGATGATAGCAATATTCCTTAAACTTATCAGAAGGTGCAGTGGAAGTTGGAGGAAGAGAATAATGCTTTTTGGCTTAAAGAAAAGAAAGTTCTTTTGGACAGCAAGAAAGCTCTCCAAAGACTGACTTCATCCACACTTATACGCATTGTTAAACCAGATACAGACTAAACGTCAAGACATACCATAATGTCATCTCAAACAGAAGTATAACTTGGTGTGCCTGGCAGCAGGTGGAATTTGGCAGTTATAGGCACACACAAGGAAATTTAGATGTTGTCTCAATTTAGGAAAATAAAATGGCAAGCTTAAACCCAAACAAATGGAGGGGAGAAAAAAATGTAAAAACAAAACAAAAATCCCTTGCAACAGAACATGAGACTAAGGAAGAAGGAAAAAAACTGAAAAAAATTTGTGCTTGCAATTCCCAGCTTAGTAAAAACTCAGTCTGAAAAGTAAAGACACCTTCAGGCTGCTTCTTTCTTGAGTGAATGCTTGCCACAGCAGGAAAGAATGGAATAGAGGCTGTTTTATACTGTACTATGGGAAAGGAGAGGTAGGACTGACAGACTCGGGGGGGGGGGGGGGCTTGAGAAGCTATGTACTACCATAACATTCCATCTGTGTCGTCCATTTTCATTCTTCCTTAACTGCTGTGTTCGGATCCGACTCTGCCATTGCTAAAGCTTGTGGCAACTAAAAAACTCTTGAGCTTCTCCCTTACCCATAATGCACCAACCTTAAGTTACCTCAGATTTTGTTTGTTGATTTTTGCCCTAATGGAAATGCTTACTATGCATAGATAAAAGGGGGTGAAAAACTGCACACAGTCAATACATAAAAAGACTATATCTGGAGGTCGATACAAAAGACAGTGATATCTCATAAAAAAAATAAATAAATAATTTTTCCAGAAGTTTGCAAAGGATGAGGGTTGGTGAGTGGAGAATTGAGGAAGAATGAAAAGAAAGAATGTTATGGTAAATACATAACTTCTTTATCTGATGTTGTCAATTTTCATTCTGTCCTCAACTGATGGGACAGAATCCCCAGCTACCTAAGATCCCAGGTGGACTCATGGAAGGAAGGATGTCCCTGAACACGCTTGAACCAAATGATGCCCTCATCCTTGAGACCAGATACAATTTGTAATGAGTAGCAAAGGTATGGGGAGTAGCCCAAGTAGCTGCTGCTCATATGTCGTCCATGGACGTCCTGGAAATAAAAACTGAAGATATTGCCATAGATCTATTTGAATGAACCTGTACTGGCTGTGGTAAGGTAACACCCAATTTTTTTATACATAATGAGAAACAAAATCAGTTAGCCATCTAGCTACAGTTACTTTGGCAACTGCATTTCCCAATTTAAATTTTGCAAAGGAAACAAACAATTGGTCTGTTTTTCTTATGTCTATTGTACTATGCAGGTAAAAACGTAATTCTGTGAACATCCAGTAAATGCAACACGTATTCACCTTTGTATATGGGGAAGAAAACTGGCAAATTAATGAAATGATTGATAATGGATTATGACACCACCTTGAGAAGAAAGGATGCATTGGTTCGTAATGTAACTGTATATCCTTGTGAAAAATCAAGTATTGAGGTTTTTGAAGACAATGCTTGAATTTCTGAAATTTGTTTAGCAGATGTAATGGCTACTAGAAAAAAAATGTTTTCCAAGCAAGATATTTAAGGTCGCACTTAAATGCTTGCTAAAAGGGGAGAATGGATAAGTGCCTGCAGTACCAGACTGAGTTCCCATGGGGGAATATGGTATTTACAAGGAGGTCTTAAAAGTAGACTGCCTCGCAAGAAAGCTATGCACAACTTATGAGAGGCTACTGGGGAACCCTCAAACCCAGTGTTCAAGTTTGATATCACTGTTAACTGCACTTTAACAGCTGAGGAAGTAGCTCCATCTTTAAAAAATAGGGCCAAAAATTCAAGGATGTCATTAATTGGAGCTGAAAAAGGTTCAACATGATTTTGATGTGCCCAATACACAAATCTTTTCCATTTACTGGAACAGTTTACATTTTGAAGGTTTATGTGAAGATAGAAGTACATGTCGGACAGGGGAAGAGAACATAGGTTGTCTGGTTATTAATGGAATTGAAGTAGCCATGCCATCCATCTGAGGTTTGATATCGCTATACAGATCATGCCTGTCAGGTGAGACAGGAGGTCTGGAGTTGGATTCAGAACCCAAGGTTGGTGAAGTAAGTGAAGCCAAAGGAAGGGGAACCAAATCTGTTGAGGCCAGTATGGTGCAATGAGGATGAGTTTGTTCTTCAATATGGCAGCTTTCTGTAGGAATTTCAGAATTAGCAAGACTGGTGGACAGGTGTATAGTAGACTACAGAGACAATCGTGAAGTACAGCATCCCTTGGAGATTCCCCTTGTAGGGGGATTAGGGCAAAGTAGCTGCTGCATTTGTTGTTTAGAGCAGAAGCAAAAAGTTCACAGCACGGCTGGCCCCACTGATGAAAAATCATTTCAGTCACACTCTTGTTGCAAGACTACTTGTAAGGTAGAAGAATCCACTTTGCTCAGGTTGCCTGCTATGACACGACTTCCCCGGAATATGCATTCTGGTTGGATGAAACCACCCACTGCCACACTCGAGTGCTTCTCAACACAAGGGGTAAGATCTGATCCCTCCTTGACTGTTTATGTACCAAACTACTGACATACCGTTTGAATTGCAATTGTCCCTGAAGTGAGACCATCTTGAAGGGTTTGCAATGCTAAAAGCACCATCTCTAGGACACTGATATGCAAATAGTCCTGTTTGAGAAACCAAGTGCCTTGGACTGTTTTACCCACAAATTGACCCACCCCAACTAGGAAGTGTCCGTGGTGACAATGGCTTTGGAAGAAAGAATGGATGGCCTTGTAGAACCTGATCTGATTGAATCTGCCACCTGAGATCTTTCTTGCATATGTGAGTGATTCGTATTAGAACTGACATGAGTTGATAAAGTATCGACCACTGTGTTGCTAGCATGCACTGTAGAATCCTCATGTAAAACATGGCTAAAGGTACTAGTGCTATTGCCGCTGACATTGATCCTAGAGCTTGAAGGACCAAGCGTTTTGAAATCTTGGTAATGTAGATTATTTTTCTGACCTGTGATCTTACAGTTTGAACCCTTAAGGTAGGCAGTGAAGCTATCACTGACTTTGTGTTGAACAGTGCTCTTATGAATTCCAAATTCTGAGGTGGCCCCAGTTGAGACTAGTTGTAGTTTACAGTTATCTAGAGATAAGAACATGTCTGGAGAACCTGATCTCTTGTCAGTCATCTAGATATGGAAACACCCAGAATCCTTGCAGTCTCAAGTGAGCTGCTACTACTGCCATACATTTGTGAACACCCTGGGAGCTGTGGTGAGACCAAAGGGCAGTACTCTGAATTGGTAATGACTGGCTCCCAGCCGCAAGCACAAGTACCTTCTGGATCATCTGTTCATCTTTATGTGATAGTACACATCCTGAAGGCCTACGAGCACATGCAGTCATCCTTGCCCAGAAAAGGGAGAATGGACTGAACCGTGATCATCTGAAACTTGTTGCATTGAATTGACTTAAGTTGCTGAGATCCAAAATTGGTCTCCAGTCCCTTGTCTTCTCTGGCACTAAAAAGAACCTAAAGTAAGTTCTAGATTCTATCTTGTCTGGTATGACCTCTTGGACGACTCTTTTTCTAGCAGCTTTTGTATATATTGCCGCTTGTTTCCTCTATCTGGGTGGAACATCAGGGATCTTTTGAGACTGGAGGTGGAAGGGAAAAAGTTATTATATAACCTCTGGAAATAATCCTCTGCACCCAAGTATCTTTTATGTCTAGCCAGGTTCTCTGGTGCAGTGATAATAGACCCTCGATTGCCTCCAGAGGTGGACAATCTTTTTAGAAGCGCTGGTAAAGTCTGTCAAAGAAAGAATCTCTGGGCCCCTAGTTTTGCAGGCCACCTCTGCTGCAGGGAAAGTACCTACCATTGGAATTCCCTCCTCTGGCCCTGGGTGAACTTCCTTAACATGTGTTCTGGAAAGGACCCTGGGACTTCTTGAACCACGTCTTCCGACCACCTTGTTGAGTCCTAGAAAAAGGATCTTTGAAGGGACAAAAAATGTATGCCCATGGCAGATACGGTCTTTCCATCCTTCTCACACCTGGATAATGTGTCCTTCACTTTGGGGCCAAACAAAGAAGTGCCGTCAAAAGGAGCACTTATGAACGAAGCCTTGAAGGGCTCCACAAAATCATATGAGTGCACCCAGGTATGTCTCCTGATGGAAATGCCTTAACTCATGGCCCTTGAGGTTCCTTCGCCTACATGCAAAATAAGAATTCAAAATAGATTGCAAGGTAGTCAACTGAGAAGTCATGGATGATTGGACCTCTGCAGAAATGGATCCTGAGATAGTATAAGAGTTCCTTAATCAAATCTTGTAAAATGTGGCAAATAATTCAGCGACCTTAAGGCAAATGTTGCTGAAGCACATACAAGCTTCCCAAACTTGTCCATCGCCCTAGACTCCCTGTTAGGGGATGAACAGTGGAACTCTCCTCAGCAAACTCTTTTTCTGGTGGCTGCCACCACGACCATGCATCAATGGGCACCACTTTATCTCAAAATTGCTTATCCAAAGGTGGTGCCATAATCTCGGCTGGTCTCCTAGGTATGGGTTCAACTGTGTCAGGTTCCTTCCATGCCCGTAGAGAGACTAACTCAATAAGCTTGTTGGCAGGTAGAGTAACTCAGGAGATACACAGGCCAGTACCGAAAGCCTCTAGGGACACAGACTCCTCAGATGAAGGGTTGCTGTGCGTATAGCCACCTCTCTGTTTTAGGAACTCAATGATGCTTCCAAATGAGACATTTTCAGGAGGTGACCATGAGGACCCTTCACCATCATCAAAGTCCATATCTTCTGTGACCAACTCCTTGAGGAGTCCAAGTGCTTCCTCTTACATGTCTTCTTCCTAGGACCTCGTTAGTGGGATGCTTTGGGAAGATATCGGAAGAAATTGAGATATCTTGATGGGAAGCCTGGGCGTCTCAGACTGGCTGTCCCTGTAATAAAGGGTGATGAAGCTCCGGGCACAGAGACATCAAGGTAGAAGGCTGAAGAGCCAGGGGGGAGTTGGATCAGTCCATTCTGCTGAGGCAGACAAAACCCTCTTCACAGTTTCAAAGGCAGACTGCCATGGAGAAAGAGAAGGCCCCAGATCCAAAAAGACAAACTTTTGGATTGCTGTCCTCCCCCACTCTGAAAGTAATCTCCCTGAGGTGGAAGCTGGAGCACAGCTATCCAGTGCTGAGGCTCCAATGCACAGAGACAGCCCCAATAATTTCAGAGCAGAGTCCAACACCTAAGATCTGACAGGAAACCTTCGCCTCCAAGAACTCTCCAGATCCGACTAAAACAGAGCACTCAAGAGTACGCTTCAGATCTGAAAATACTGCTTTCTTCAGATCCGAGCAAGATTGAACCAGAGGGCTTGGATCCCGGGACACAGACTGCTGAAGAAATCAGAGGAGGAACTTGTAGTCAGGGTATGGTCGAAGAACGAACCTCCAGACTCACAGGGATAGGAGCTGGTAAAACACCCATCTGACTTTCTCCTATAAAATCATCTGACAATCTTTCTGATAATCATTTGATGCAAATGACTCTGCACCAACAGGATCTTCTGCACCACTCCTTCCACATCTTCCTCCATCAAACTACTGGAAGAGAGACTGAAACAATACAGGGGAGCCAGGGTTGATGATGCTCCAAGAAAGGTAAGGGCACCCTTGAGGGCACCGTATCCACAGATGGTGATTACCTTGTTCTGGGTAGGTGAATAACACTTGAACCAGTAGGACTAGAAGTAGTCAGATCCATCAATTTTCTTTCTTTTTTGGATCAGAGGGCAAGGTCGGATCCAACTTGGCTCTTTTCATGAATGGTTCCGAAACTATAGAAGATGTAGAAGATTTCAGAGAAGTTTTTGATTGGATTGTTTAGTTTTGGGAGACCAAACTTCAGATACAGCCTCTCCAAAAGCAGAAGGTAATAAGCCTTTTGAAATAAGCTTGTTTTTTTTCTGTTCAACAAGCACCCTGGGGTTGAATCCATGGCATATGGAACAATCTTCCTGAAGACGTAACGGTCCCAGACAAGTACACACACTGTGTGGGCATCAGACATAGGAAGTTTGGGCCCACACAATGCATTTTTTTAAACCCAGCAGGGCCTCTCTGCCTTAGCAACAACTACAAAAAAGGTAAAACTTAAGAAAAAAAAATGTACTCTGCCAGGAGAGAGAGAAGAAGAAATAGAAAAACTACCAGACATGGTAGAAATAAGGGACTACACCAAGTGTAGAAAAAAGTAAACACTAACAATAGTATTTAAGAGGTACGCACTGTACGACAGTCCAAAAATGGGGGAGAAATATTAACAATAGTATTTTGAAACGTACTAACTGTACGATCAGGTAAGGGATAGGAAAAACAAAGAATGTAAGAGAAATTAGAAAAATATCTAGAGCTGAAAATTATAACACTTACATGACAAATGCTTGAAAGCTGTGATTAACCATGTCTTTTGCGCAATGCGGCAAATGAGATCCAGGGTAAAGTACAGTTGTGTACCTACCATAAATGTAAATGTTCGAGTGTATTCACTGTTGCAGTCATTACTCTTGGGTTATCCTGCTGGCAGGCTACCCGCAGTCAGCCAGAATTCCAAAGTCTAGGTCCGGCGTCAGTTGCTGTTGCCTCTTCCCTGACGTCAGTGCTCCAGGGGTATAAAAGATGCAGCCAATGCCATTTTCTTCAGTTTTTCTTGCCCCAGATGTCAGGTGCCCCCAAAATGGTAGGCTAAAAATATTATGCTTGCAGTAAAATAAACATTTCCTCCATCTACAAGCAAATACACCACATAGGTTGTATAAGATAGAGAAGTATAGGTAAGTCCCAGCAAAGAAAAGGGGGATGGAGGGTGGGTAACCTGGACTGCAACAGTGAATACACTCGTCTACATTTATGGTAGGTACACAACTGTACTATGTTCATCGTGTTTCACTGTTGCAGTCATTACTCGGGTTGAATCCCAAAGCTAAGGCTGGATAGCTGGGCCTAAACAGGGTTAGGAGAGGCTATAAGACCTTGCAGAACTGCAGTGGTGAAGCCTGCTCTGGATTTAGAGTAGAGAGGTAAATGGTAGTGCTTTGTAAAAGTGTGCACTGAACTCCAACTTGCAGCCTCTAAAATGTCTTTGTTTGGTACTCCTCTGAGAAAGGCTGCTGAAGTGGCTGCTGCCCTGGTAGAATGAGGCCTAATGCCCTTGGGAACTGATTTGCCATATTGTGAGTAGCAGAAAGGAATGCAGTGGCCTATCCATTTTGAAATAGTTTGTTTGGAGATCGGCTTTCCTGGAGATCCTGCAGCATATGCCACTAAAAGTTGCTCAGTTTTTCGGAAAGCTTTAGTTCTGTCCAAGTAGAAGTTGTCCGTCTATGTCCAAGGAATGCAGAAGTTTCTCACCCTTATTCTGTGGGTTTGGATAAAAGGTAGGCAAATGAATGGTTTGGTTAAGGGCCACATTGGACACTACCTTAGGCATAAATGCTGGGTTCGTCCTTATAGAAACCCTGTCTGGATGGAAAATGATGAAAGGTTCCACAGCCATGAGTGCCTGTAACTCTGAAACTCATCTTGCAGAGGTTATTGCTAGGAGCAGAGCTGTTTTCCAAGATAAAAACTTCATATCAGCTGTATTGGCTGGCTCAAAAGGTGGCAGTGTGAGTTTTTCAAAGACATAATTGAGGTCCCATGCAGGTTTTGAGGCTCTCCTTGGAGGTCTTATGTTTTTGGCTCCTCTGAGGTACTGCCTTAGCAGTGGATGGGAAAACATAGGAGGTTCCGTATTGTAATGAGCTGAAATGGCAGAGGCATGTATTTTGATCGATGAAAAGGATAGGCCTTTGTCCAGCATCTCAGTTAGGTATTGTAAAATCTGAGGAATATTTGGTATAGATGTGTCAATTCCTTGGGCCTGGTTGCAAGCACAAAATCTTTTTCCATTTTTCTGCATAAGATTTTCTGGTACTGGGCGTCCTGGCCTCCAAAATGACATCCATCACTGCTTTAGAGAGAGGTGTGCTTTGAATGGTTACATTATCCGCCATGCTGCCAGATTTAGAGTCTTGAGTTGGCTGTGCAGAATCTGATTGTTTCGCTGGGTCAGTAAGTGAGGAATTAGAGGCAATGTCCAGGCTGGGCCTTGAGACGAGCTTTTTAAGATTGGGTACCAGTGCTGGCATGGCCAGTCTGGGGCAATCAGAATCATTCTTGGCTTCTCTTGTCTGACCTTTAGGAGTACCTTGGGGAGGAGAGGCAGAGGAGGAAAGGAATATACCGTTAGACATTTCCAGCTGAATGACAGAGCATCCACTTTCCATGCTTGCTTGTGATAAGTCCTTGTGTAGAATCTCTGTAGTTGGCAGTTTTGAGGGGAGGCAAATAGATCTATGTCTGGGCATCCCCATTCCTTTATTATCATGCTGAAGACTTGTATCCAGTTTCCACTCGTGGGGATCTGTAAGGTTTCTGCTTAGTTCGTCTGCCAGAGTATTTTTCTTTCCTGGCAGGAATTGTGCTTGCGGGTGTACTTGATAAGTCAATGCTGTGTTCCACAAAGTCATGGCTTGTCTGCAGAGGGGGTAGGAATGTGTGCCTCCCTGCTTGTTTATGTACCACATGACTGTAGTATTGTCCGTCCTTATCAGTAGTTGTCCTGGGTGGAGTAGATCCTTGAAAGCTGTCAGGGCATTCTGAACTGCTAGCATCTCTTTCTGATTGATATGTAGATGCATTTAGCTTGTAGACCATGTGCCCTGAATAAATTTTCCTGCCATGTGTGCTCCACAGGCATAATCTGATGCATCTGTTGTTATTGACTGCCTGGTTGTGGGTAGAGTGAATGGCTGTCCCTTGTTGAGGTGACAGGTATGAGCCCACCATCGAAACTCCTGTTGCAGGCAAGGAATGAGGGTAATTAATGCTTCCAGGCTTTGACAACATTGAGTCCAGACACTTTTTAGGTACCACTGAAGTTTCCTCAAATGAAGTCTGGCATATGGAATTAGCAGAATGCAGGATGCTATGAAGCCCAAAGCCTGCAGAATTTTTCTTGCAGATAACTGGGTCTTTGTTGCCAACATTTTGAAGTAAGAAGTTAGTTGCCTTTGTTTGTCTGGCGTGAGATAAGCCATCTGGGCAGTTGTATTTAAGCTTGCACCCAGGAATATTATCTCTTGAGAGGGTACTAGTTTTGATTTCTTTTCGTTTACTGTGTACCCTAGGCAAATTAATAACCTTTTTATGAACGCCAGGTGCTTTAGTAGAGTGTCCTTGTTCTGTGCTTGTATAAGGCCGTCGTCCAAGTAATGATTAATTTGAATTCCTCTTTGTCTGCAAAATGCAATTACTGGTGCCAAGCATTTTGTGAAGACCCTGGGCACAGTAGATAAGCCAAAGGGCAGTGCAGAGAATTGGTAGTGCACTGAGCCAGCTATGAATGTGAGGTATCTTCTGCAAGATTGTCTGATTGGTATATGCAGGTATGCCTCTTTTAGGTCCAAAGTTACAAGCCAAGCCTTCTTGCCGAGCATGGGCAGAAGCTGCTGCAGAGTTAACATTTTGAATTTTGGAACATCCAGAAATGTGTTTAGAAAAGATAGGTCCAGTATTGGTCTCCAGGCTTTGTCCTTTCTGGGGACCAAGAAAAAAGTCTCGAGTAAAATCCTTGTCCCTGCTCTTGCTGTGGTACTTGCTGAATGGCCCTCATTTGCATAAGGAACAAAACTTGCTTTTGTGCCTCTACCCATTGATTGTGTGGCAGGTTTGGCATACCTTTTGCCTTTGGCAGGGTGTGAAAGTGGAACCTGTAGCCTTGGGACACTATATTCAATACCAATTTGTCCTGGGTGATCATGTGTCAATTTTGAGAGAAAAGTGCTAGTTTTCCCCCTAAGGGGGCTGCAAGAAGATAAGTGCTTGGTGCTGGCAGAGACAAGTCATTGGGACTGTTTCCTGTATGGCTGTGCTTTGTCTTCTCAACTTTTGGAGGTAGAAGCGCCCCACTGTTTAGGCCTGTATGAGCCCTGGGGCTGGGATCTGCCTCTGGGACGTCTGTATCTGCCTCATTGTGGCCTGTCCGACACTGGAAAGGACCAATTCTTTGTAGGCCAGTTCCTGCTAAATTTTGGTGGCTGAACCTGTAAGAAATCCTTTACTGTTTGCATAGATTTCACTTTGTCCTCCATTTTCTTCAAAACCTCCTCTGCTTTAACACCAAATAAAGTATCATGCTGTAATGGAGCATCTAATAATTTTACTTTAACATGATCAGGCAGATTTTATTCCTTTAAACAAGCATACCTCCTAATGACAGAACCCGTAACTGCGGCCCTGCAGGAGGCCTCCAGAGAATCAAAACCACATTGCAATGTATGAAAAGAACACAGTAACGCTGATTCCTGAAGGTCTGCTCCAAAAGACGAAATGCAAAATGAAATGTAGAAACACTGGAGACAGACCACCACAATAAATGGAAATATTTAATGATCAAGGACAAGCGCTTTCGCGTACATAAAAGCACACTTCTTCAGATCCATAAAAAATACATTTAACATGTGTCATATATATACTAAAAGCTTCTCACTAATAAATCAAACAATCAAATAATTAAGCTGTAAATTCATTATCCAATTAATGAATGAATGAATGAATGAATGAACTAATTTAGTATACAAAAGACATTTCTTAAACTCTGACATGACAATTTTATGCATTACAAACATATTAAAAACGTATTGAAAACATTTTTAAAACATTTTAAAACTTTTGGAGTTCCACATAATCCATGTGAATGTCTATATCTAAAGCGTCATTTACAACCTAGTGAATTTATTCATTGTACACTGCCCTTTCCATGATTATTAGTCTAACCTCTAGACTGAATAATTATTTCACCTCTAAAAAAATCTAAAACCTGAGTAGATAAATTATCTTGAGTGAAGGAAGTACCATTAATAAAATAAAATCAAAATGGTTGAACTCATTGTATTAAAACCTATCTTTTCCTGCCTCAATATCCACCTGCATGATCCTACTAAGCAAATTATAAATATATAAAAAGTATTGTTGATAGTCAGCTATCAAAATGGACAAAAATATGTCAAGGATACATAACTTCTTAGTAAATAAAGCAAACTTGTATATACAGTATTGAAAAACAGAAGTATATTATGTTCTCAGCCCTATTAATTCATCAGTTAAAAATCTAGAATCAATCTATAAAAATTAAAACTATTAAATATGTGTGTGTTTTGAATATTATGAGTATAATAAATATAATACAAATATATTGGATATAATAAGTATAATACATATATATATCATAAATATGATAAAAATTGTATTATAAATATTGTAAATATTATAAATTTTGTGGATGTGATGAGAGTTAATAACGATAGTAATATGAAATAATAGTACCAATAATAATTAATAAATGTAAGTTAAAAGAAAAATTATACAATATTCAAACACTGCTACTAGCAACTTAATGATAGAACTGGAAAATGTATTCCTAACTAAAAAGATGTTGAACGCCTAGAACTCTGGTATGTCAAAATAAAAAACATAGGTTAAACTTGTATGTAATATATTCATTTAACAATACGTCCTTTCAAGGGAGCTCTTACACTCGCGTATTGATTCAGACCTGGAGGTATGCAATGTATGCTTTCCCACTTCAGTTGCATGCAATAAATCTTGTATTTCCTTGTTTTCTGTACAATCAGAATTAGTCAACATTTCTGTTTTAACAGTGACATTAAAACAAAGTCAAAAAGTATATAGTGCCTCACCAAAGTTCTGCCAGTACGAAGCAAATACAAAGCAAAAAATGAAATCGTAGCAGAACACAGCCTGGAATCCGAAAGTATTTAATAAAACCACATAAAACTCTAATATGTAAAACTTCACAGGAATGAGCGTTTTCGGGTACCAAACCCTTCTTCAGATTATTTTTAATTTTTATTAAATACTTTTGGATTCCAGGCTGTGTTCTGCTAAGATTTCATTTTTTAACAGTGACATTAAGTATTGCTGATATTTAATCATATGAAATTGACAATTTAAAGCCTTCACAGCCAAAGTAGCAGAAGTGTAAACCTTTTTCCCTCATCTGTCTAATGCCCTTGAATCCCTGTCAGAAGGGACAGGGTTTTTTTGCAGTAGCGGCGTTAACCCCCTTGGGACCCTGAGAAATAGTTTCTGGGTCAGCAGCAGAGTTTTTATACAGAAATTTATGTTAATCAGGAATCCTGTAGTATCTGTCTGGTTTAACAGGAGCTGGAGGTAGGGAGTCTGGAGAAGGGCCGGACTCTGAAAATACATCATCTACAATGGCTAGCACAGGGGGAATAGCAAGAGGCCTGTGCTGAGAAGTAAAAGAAAATCTCTTAGCCTTTTCTTTGATTCTGAGTAATCTTGGCTCTCCCAGTGGAAGTGCTCCCTCATGGTATGCAGGGTTTCCCCAAAAGAATAATCCTCAGGAGGAGAGGCTGAAGGAATGGATTATTCAGCATCAGAATCCTCATAGGGAGAAAGAGAGTATTCCTGTACAGAAGAGGAGTCAGAGGAAATGGAAACCTGCTCTGAAGAATCAGAGTTTCTCTCTTGCCTAGGCCTCTTGTCAGGAAGGGGATGGGAACCCCTGATCAAGGTAATAAGGTCTTCGGTGATTTTGAGCATCTGTTTCTTAGGTATGGAAGTTGTCCTGGAGAATGCTGTACTTGTTTCTTTGTCTTTAAAGCTGCTGTAGTCTTTGCTTTTGAAGCTGAAGTAGGCTATACATATAGCTGTGTAGGTCTGAAAACACCCTCAGAAGCCGATGCCTGCTCAGCGGCTCCGGACCCATCTGAGGGAATGATTTCCGAGTGTCCAATACCTCGAGTATCCAGAAGCCTAGCTGGCTCCACGTGGGAGTCGTCAGCGGCCTGTGGCTCTGAAATAGCGGGTGTCAGGGGCTACAAAAGCACCTGAGAACTGGCAAACCGGCGACTGGCTTAGCGGAAGCCTCGTCGGTTTTGGATCTCGGATGCCTGTCCTTCTCTTTTTCCTTGCGTTTTTTAGAAACTACGGTCATTGGGGCCTAGGCAAGGAATACAGTAAGAATGATAATCCTTATGAGGTATTTGCTTCCCACAAGAAACACAATTGTTAACTTTTTCTGACATCGGTCTGGAGCAAGAAAAAAGTTTCCCCAACGGGGTACTTAGCTTTAATGAAGACTTAGGATCTGAAATTCATCTGTGAAAATCTCAGGAGTCGGCAGACTGGCACTTGCAAAAGTACAGTTTTGTGCCTACCATAAATATAGATGTTCGTGTGTACACCCTGCTGCAGTCATCACACTTGGGTTATCCTGTCGTCAGGCGGTCCCGCAGTCGGCCGGAATTCCAAAGTCTTGGTCCGGCGTCGGTTGTTGTCACTTCTTCCCCGACGTCAGTGCACCAGGGATATATATATATAATGCATCCGACGCCATCTTCTTCAGTTTCTTGCCCCAGATGTCAGGTGCCCCCAAAAAGGTGGTCAGCAATCAGTACCAAATAAAGTAATTTTTTGCACAAACACAAAATCCTTCCAGCTATAAGCAAATACATCAGGAAGGTATTGTATAGATTTATCCAGTTAGATCAGAGGGGATGGAGGGAGGGTAACCTGGACTGCAGCAGGGTGTACACTCTAACATCTACATTTATGGTAGGTACAAAACTGTACTATGTTCATCGTGTTACCCTGCTGCAGTCATCACACTTGGGTAGAATCGCAAAGCTAGGGATGGGTGGAGGAGTTATAGAGGATTAGAGGAGGCTAGAAGGCCCTGCAGAACTGCAGTAGCAAAGCCAGCCCTAGTCTTAGAGTAAAGTGGTAAATGATAGTGTTTGGTAAAAGTGTGTACTGAACTCCAAGTTGCAGCTTCCAAAATCTCCTTGGTTGGTACCCCCCTGAGGAAGGCTGTAGATGTAGCTGTTGCCCTGGTAGAGTGGGGCCTAATGGTGGCAGGAACTGGTTTTCCATAATGGGTATAGCAAAAACGAATGCAATGTCCTATCCATTTGGAAATGGTTTGTTTTGATATAGCCCTCCCTTGTGAAGCTGTAGCATAGGATGCAAAGAGCTGGTCAGATTTTCTGAAAGCTTTAGTTTTATCCAAGTAGTAGGGAAGTTGCCTGTGAATGTCCAAGGAATGCAGGAGTCTTTCTCCTTTATTCTGTGGGTTTGGGAAGAAGGTGGGTAAGTAAATGGTTTGATTTAAAGACACACTGGAAACCACCTTAGGCATGAAGGAATTATTAGTTCGTAGAGAAACTCTGTCTTGATGGAAAATGAGGAAGGGTTCCACTGCCATTAGTGCCTGCAGCTCTGAGACTCTTCTAGTTGAAGTTATTGCTAGCAGCAGGGCAGTCTTCCATGATAGGAACTGTAGACCTGCAGAAAAAGCTGGTTCAAAGGGAGGTAGCATAAGTTTTTCCAGAACAAAATTGAGGTCTCATGTTGGTGTAGGTGCTCTCCTGGGGGGCCTAATGTTTTTTGCCCCTCTGAGGAACTGCCTTAGAAGTGGATGCGAAAATAAGGGTGGTCCTGTGTTGTAGTGGGCTGAAATAGCTGATGCATGGATTTTAATGGAAGAAAAAGAAAGTCCTTTGTGCAACATCTCAGTTAAATACTGTAGAATCTGAGGCAGGTGAGGCTGAATTGTGTTTTGGCCTTTAGTTTGGTTCCAAGCACAAAACCTTTTCCATTTGTCCGCATAGGCCTTCCTGGTGCTGGGCCTCCTAGCTTCCAGAATAACATCCAGAAAGTACAGTTTTGTACCTACCATAAATGTAGATGTCCGAACTGGATAGCATCTGCAGTCATAACAACTGGGTTGTCCTGTCGTCAAGCAGCCCTTCAGTCGGCCGGATTCCAAAGTCCGGGTCCGGCTTCGGCTGATGTCGCACTTCACCCGACGTCATCTCTGTTGGTCTTCGGGTATAAAAGCATCAGCCGACGCCATTTTCCTCAGTGTTTCTTGCCCCAGATGCCAGTAGCCCTCTTGAAGGCTAAAATTTGGATAGATGCCAATGTTTTCAAAAAGATAGAGGTAAACACAAAAATAAGCATGTATGTACATATATACAAACAAATACACCATAAAGACTCCCCCTCCACCAGCTAGCTATTAGGAGGGTAAACACCCTAGGAGTACCACAGAGGGGAAGGAGGGAGGGTAATCCTGACTGCAGATGCTATCCAGTTCGGACATCTACATTTATGGTAGGTACAAAACTGTACTATGTCCTTCATGGATGCATCTGCAGTCATAACAACTGGGTAGAATACCATAGCCAACTAGGGAGGAGGATAAAAGTAGATTATGGTGTGTTTAGGATCCCTTGCAGTACAGCAGTGGCAAACCCTGCTCGGGATCTGGAATATAGAGGCAAATTATAATGCTTGGCAAATGTATGCACGGAGGTCCAAGTAGCCGCCTCAATAATGTCTTTGGTTGCCACTCCTCGTAAGAAGGCTGTGGTAGTGGCTGTTGCCCTTGTAGAATGAGGTCTTATGTTCTGTGGAATTGGTTTTCCATGGAAGGAGTAACAGAATCGTATGCAATTTCCTATCCATTTGGAGATTGTCTGTTTGGAAATAGCTTTTCCTTCCCTTCCTGTTGCATAGGCTACAAAAAGTTGGTCAGTCTTTCTGCTATTTTT
This sequence comes from Protopterus annectens, assembly GCF_019279795.1. NCBI lineage: Eukaryota > Metazoa > Chordata > Ceratodontiformes > Protopteridae > Protopterus > Protopterus annectens. The sequence goes on along the minus strand of NC_056728.1, from coordinate 5,715,120 downwards.
TGTTCTGTCCAAGTAGTAGCGTAGCTGTCTATGTACATCCAAGGTATGCAGTATTCTTTCCCCTCTGTTTTGTGGGTTGGGAAAGAAGGTAGGTAGGTGGATTGCCTGGTTTAAAGACACTCTGGATACCACCTTAGGCATAAATGTAGGATTAGTCCTCATGGACACTCTATCTTGGTGGAAGATTAGGAAGGGTTGCATTGCCATTAAGGCCTGTAGTTCTGAAACCCTCCTTGCTGAAGTAATTGCCAGTAGGAAAGCAGTTTTCCATGCCAGGTGTTGTAGGTCTGCTGTTGCTGCTGGTTCAAAGGGTGATAGTGTCAACTTTTCTAGCACAAAGTTTAAGTCCCAAGCTGGTAATGGTGGTTTCCTTGGAGGTTTTACATTCTTGATTCCTCTGAGGAACTGCCTGAGCAAAGGGTGCGAAAAAACAGGTGGATCAAAGCTGTATTCTGCTGAAATAGCTGATGCATGTATCTTGATGGAGGAGTAGGACAGGCCTGAATGAAGAAGTTCGCCAGATACTCCAGAATGTTAGGCATATCTATGTTTGACACATCTTTTCCTCTTTCCGTACTCCAAATGACAAACCTTTTCCATTTTCCAGCATAGTTCCTTCTTGTTGAAGGTCTGCGTGCTTCAAGAATAATGTCTTTCACTCTTTGGGAAAGTTCTGGATTAGCTGCTGCTATGTGATGTTCCATGCAGTCAGTTGCAACGTTTTAGGTTTGGATGTATGATGCTGTAGTTGTTCTGAGTTAACATCAAAGGCATCAGGGTATTGGCCACATATTGTTCGAGACATGCTCCTCAGCAGTGGGTACCAGTGTTGTCTTGGCCAGTTTGGAGCTATCAGGATTATCCTTGGACGTTCTTCCTTGATTTTTAGTAGTACTTTTTGTATCAAGGAAGAGGTGGGAATGCATATGCTGTTAGGCCTTTCCAGCTGAAGGAGAGCGAATCCACTTTCCATGCTAGTGGGTGGAATGTCCTTGTGCAGAATTTTTGAGCTGGTGATTGAGAGGTGATGCGAATAGATCTATCTGAGGCATTCCCCATTTCTTTGAGATGGTCTTGAAGATGTCCGGGTGCAGCTTCCATTCGTGGGCATCGATGTGGTTCTGCTTAATATGTCTGCTAGAGTATTTTCTTTTCCGGTACAAATATTGCCTGTAACTGGATGTTGTAGCTGAGTGCCAGGGTCCACAGCTCCAAAGTCATTCTGCATAGGGGTATGAATGAGTGCCTCCCTGTTTGTTGATGTACCACATGACTGTGGTGTTGTCTGTCCTTATCATCAACTGGCCCTCTTGGAGAAATGGTTTGAACTTTTGGATTGCCAGTTTTACTGCCAGCATTTCTTTTAGGTTGATGTGCAGGTGAAGTTGATCCTGTGTCCACAATCCTTGCACGCATTTGTCCAGCATGTGGGCCCCCATCCTAGGTCTGAAGCGTCTGTTGTGATGGTCTGGCTTGCTTGACATCTGCGAAAGGGTAGGCCTGGGTTTGACTGACATGCCTGAGCCCACCATAGGAACTCCTGTTTTAAGCATGGAATTAGTGGGATTTCTGTTTCTAGGCTGTGTCTGTGTTGGGACCATAAATTCTTTAGGTACCACTGTAGTTTTCTCATATGTAGTCTGGCAAATGGGACCAAGATTATGCATGATGCCATGAAGCCCAAGGCCTGCAGTACTTTTGTTGCTGTCAACTTGTTCAGTTTTGTTAGTGCCAAGAAGTAAAGAGGAGTTCTTTTGTTTTTCTGTAGTCAGGAATGCCATTTGTTTTACTGTGTCCAATTCAGCCAAGAATGTCCTTGTTTGGGATGGTATCAGCCTTGACTTTTGTAAATTGACTGTGTATCCCAGTGCTTGTAGCAAGTAAATGACCCTTTGTAAATCTGTTGTCAGCTTGCTTTTGTTGTCCCCTTGTAGCAGGCAGTCGTCCAGGTATGGGTAAATTTGAATTCCCTGTAGTCTGCAATGGGCGATTACTGATGCCAGGCATTTTGTGAATACTCTGGGCAGTAGATAAGCCAAAGGGCAATGCTGAGAATTGATAGTGCTCTGATCCTGCAAGAAATATGAGGTATCTTCTGCAGATTGGTCGAATGGGGACGTGCAGGTATGCCTCCTTGAGATCTAGAGTTACCAGCCAAGACTCCTTGCCCAGCATGGGAAGAAGTTGCTGTAGGGTCAGCATTTTGAATTTTGGGACAATGATGTATGTATTTAAGGTGGACAGGTCGAGAATTGGTCTCCAACTTTTTTCCTTTCTTGGGACTAGGAATAGTCTGGAGTAGAACCCCTTTCCTTGCTCTGCTGTTGGCACTCTTTCCACAGCTCTCATGTTTGCTAACTCCATTATCTGTTGTAGTGCCTCTGTTTTTTGATTTGGAGGTAGATTTGGCATTCCTCTTTTGACTGGTAAAGTGTGGAAGTGAAACGGTAACCTTCATCTATGGTTTGTAAAATCCACTTGTCTTTTGTTATGTAGCGCCAGTTCTTTGAAAATAAGGTTAACTTTCCGCCTAGAGGAGCTGCTATTTGTTCCCTGGTAGGCGGATTTAGGGTTAAGTCACTGTGGTTGTGCTGATGTAGTGGCAGTGGTTGTGTCTGTGCCTCTGTTGTTACCTTGCCACTGTCGTCCTCTGTAGGCACCTCCTCTGGATTGGTTTCTGCCTCTGGAGCGTCTATTCCTGCCCCTTTGAAATTTTGTGGAGTCAGGAAAGGACCAATTTTGGCAGGCCAGTTCCTGCTAAACCTTGGGGTTGAACCTGCAAGAAATCTTTAACCGTTTGAACAGATTTTGCCTTTTCTTCCATTTTCTTCATAACCTGCTGGGCAGGTGTACCAAACAAACTTGTCTTATCCATAGGAGCATCTAGCAACTTAGCTTTAACATGATCCGGTAAAGCTTGCTCCTTTAGCCATGCATGCCTTCTTATCACTGTGCCAGTCATGGCTGATCTAAATGAAGCCTCCAGTGCATCATAGCCACATTTTAAGGAATGGTTGCTAACCTGTTGTATGTTATTTACCATTTCTAATACATATTTCTTATCAAGAGATTCATCAGTGGTTAGTTTTTAGTTAACTGATCAAGCATAAACTCTTGGTATTGTATCATGTGAAACTGACAGTTTAAAGCTCTAGCTGAGAGAGTAGCTGAAGTGTAGACCTTTTTACCCCATCTGTCTAATGACCTTGCTTCCCTTTCAGAAGGAATAGGGTTTTTAGCTATGGTCGGCTACTGCCTTGGGACCCTGGGATATAGTCTCGGGGTCTGCAAGTGGGGCCTTGTAAAGGTGGTGATGAGTATCTGGCACCCTGTAAAATCTGTCTGGTTTGGCAGGGGCTGGGGGTAAAGAATCTGGAGCGGAGCAGACATCATTGAAAGCATCATCCACCACAGAGAGAACAGGAGGTATAGCTAAGGGCCTGTGCTGTGGGAGGTGCAGAAAGGTCCTAAGTCTTTTTCTGGAGTCTAAAAAATCCTGTTGCTGCCATTGGAACTGCTCTCGCATGGCATGTAAGGTTTCCCCAAAGGAGAATTCTTCTGGTGGGGAAGCAGCTGGAATGGATTCTTCAGCATCAGAATCCTCAAAATTGGAGAAAGGAACCTCTGGCTGGTCAGTTATGTCTGATTCATCAGCAGAATCATCAGAGGACACTGGCTCAGGGGGCTCTGCCCTATCTGGGTGAGATTGAGATCCTCTAATTAATGAGATTAAATCTTCTGCCAAAGTAAGCATTTGAGAACTAGAAGAGGGCCTGGTTGTGGGAGGTTTAACAGGCACTGTTTTAGTAGTCTTGGCTGCTTTAGCCCTGGCGAAGGCCTTAATGGACATGGCTGCTGGAGGCCTAGCAGCACCAAGTGCTGGGGTAGAGACATCCAAGGGAATGGTGTCTGATAAGTCAGTGGCAACCACCGTAGTGGATAAAATTTCTGAGGCCGATTCAAGAGTGGTAGCAGGGGCCTCAGTTGTAGAGATAGGTTCAGCTGTACTTTGATCAGTTTTCTCGGTTTCGGCGAAACCGAGACACTCATGATTTGCTTAACCATGGTTTCGGCGAAACCGCGGACCGCGAGTGTCGGTCTTTATCTTTGCGTTTTTGGCAGATTGGGTAGTCGGAGGATCCGGCGGCATAATATACGCAAAATCAGAACCAAAAACTGTTCTGCAAACTCCGACCGGCGCCTAAGCGTTCGTCGGTTGAAAGAAGCACAGGCGAACAGGCTGCTACGCGTGGGCTGGGCCTAAACAAGGCAGACAATAAGAGTGGAAATCTTTATGAGGTATTTGTTTCCCACAGGTTAAACAATTATTAACTTTTTCTGACATCGGCTGAGGCAAGAAAGAGTCCCCAACGGGGTACTTAGCTTTAGAAGTCTTCGAAGTAGTATTCGGTAGAAGTAATCTCTGCATCCGACCGACCGGCACTTGCGAACAGCTTCTGCTTGGCGCCGCGGCAAGAAAGACTGAGGAAAATGGCGTCGGCTGATGCTTTTATACCCGAAGACCAACAGAGATGACGTCGGGTGAAGTGCGACATCAGCCGAAGCCGGACCCGGACTTTGGAATCCGGCCGACTGAAGGGCTGCCTGATGACAGGACAACCCAGTTGTTATGACTGCAGATGCATCCATGAAGGACATCTGCTTGGGAAAGAGGAGCTGGCTGGATGTTTAGGTGATTTTCTATGCAGCCAGATTTAAGGTTTTTAGCTGGCTGTGAAGAATCGGATTGTTTTGCTGTGTGAGCAAATGGGCAGCTTGTGGTAAAATCCAAGGTGGACCCTGGGCCATATTCCTCAATAGTGGGTACCAGTGCTGGCGTGGCCAGTCTGGGGCTATGAGTATCAGTCGTGGTCTCTCCTTTCTGACTTTCAGAAGCACCTTTGTGAGGAGAGGCAATGGAGGGAAGGCATATACTGTCAGGTTTTTCCAGCTGAATGAGAGTGCGTCCACTTTCCAAGCTTGATGGTGAAGTGTCCTTGTACAAAATTTTGTGAGTTGATAGTTTTGAGGACTGGCAAAAAGGTCTATGTCTGGAAGGCTCCATTTTTGAGTTATCATAGCAAATGCTTGTGGATCCAGTTTCCACTCGTGGGGATCCATGAGGTTTCTGCTGAGGTCGTCTGCCAATGTGTTCTTTTGTCCTGGCAGGAATTGAGCTTGTAAGTGAACTTGGTAAGCCATAGCTGTGTTCCACAAGGTCATTGCTTGCCTGCATAGAGGGTAGAAGTGTGTACCCCCTTGTTTGTTTATGTACCACATTATTGTGATGTTGTCCGTCCTTACTGTAAATTGTCCTGGACGTAATAGATTATTGAAGGCTGTCAGAGCATTCTGTACAGCTAGCATCTCTTTTTGATTGATGTGCAGATTCCTTTGATCTGCAGACCATATGCCTTGAACGCACTGTCCTGCCATGTGTGCCCCCCAGGCGTACTCCGATGCATCTGTTGTCATAGTTTGCCTGGCTGGGGGCAAGGTGAAAGGCTGACCCTTGTTTAGGTGACATGCCAATGACCGCCATAGAAACTCCTGTTGTAGGCAGGGAATGAGAGATATCATTGTGTCCAAGCTGTGGCTGTGTTGAGACCATACGCTTTTTAGGTACCACTGTAATTTCCTCATTTGCAGCTTTGCAAATGGTATTAGTAATATGCGAGATGCCATGAAGCCCAAGGCCTGCAGAATTTTTCTTGCAAGTAGTTGGGTCTTTGTTGCCATTGTTTTGAAATATTGAGTCAGTTGTAGTTGCTTGTCCAGATAAGCCTTCTGGGCTATTGTATTCAAGCTGGCACCCAGGAATGTCATATTTTGTGAGGGTACTAGTTTTGATTTCTTTTCGTTTACTGTGTACCCCAGGCAACTTAGAAGATGTTTTACAAAAGCCAGATGTTGTAAGAGGATGTCCTTGCTTTCTGCTTGGATGAGGCAGTCGTTCAGGTATGGGTATATTTAAATTCCTCTTTATCTGCAGTATGCAATTACTGGTGCCAGGCATTTTGTGAAGACCCTGGGCGCAGTAGATAAGCCAAAGGGCAGTGCAGAGAACTGGTAATGGGTTGAACCTGCAATGAAACGGAGGTATCTTCTGCAACTTTGTCTGATAGGGACATGCAGGTATGCCTCCTTGAGGTCCAACGTTACTAGCCATGCTTTCTTGCCCAACATGGGAAGAAGATGCTTTAGTGTTAGCATCTTGAATTTGGGTACTTGTAAGAAGGTGTTTAGAATTGAAAGGTCCAGAATTGGTCTCCAGGCATTGTCCTTTCTGGGAACTAGAAAGAGTCTTGAGTAAAATCCTTGGCCTTGCTCTCGACTAGGTACCAGTTGAATGGCTCTCATGTCCATGAGAGCTGTAATTTGTCTTTGTGCCTCTGCCCATTGATTTTGTGGCAGGTTTGGCATTCCTCTTTTCATTGGCAAGGTGTGAAAATGGATTCTGTATCCTCATGAAATCATGTCTAGGACCCATTTGTCCTTTGTGACAATGTGCCAGTTGTCTGAAAAAAGTGCGAGTTTTCCTCCCAAGAGGGCTGCCAAGAGAGTGTTGCTTGGCCAGATGAGGTGCAAGTCATTGAGTTTGCCTTCTGGTAGTTTGGGACCCGTCTTCTCCTCCCTTCTGTGCTGCAGCTGCCCCATTGTCGAGAATTGTACTGGGCTTGTGGTTATCCTCTGCCTCTTGGACGTCTGTATTTACCCCTCTGTGGCCTGTCAGTAGCTGGAAAGGACCAATTTTTTGTTGGCCAATTTCTGCTGAAGTGAGGGGGCTGTACCTGTAGGAAATCTTTGACTGTCTGCATAGATTTTGCCTTATCCTCCATTTTCTTTAAGACTACTTCTGCCTTAACTCCAAAAAGAACATCCTGCTGTAAGGGAGCATCTAGAAGCTTTGCTTTAACATGATCAGGCAGAGTTTGTTCCTTTAACCAAGCATGCCTGTGTACAACAGACCCAGTGACAGCTGCTCTGCAGGAAGCCTCCAAAGAATCAAACCCACATTGTAAAGTATGGTTGCCCACCTGTTCAGTTGCATGCAACAGATCCTGCATTTCTTTCAATTTAGACTGTTGAGGGAGCGTGCTCATTTTTTGTTTTAACGGAGACATTAGAAATTGCTGATATTTTAGCAAGTGAAACTGGCAATTTAGTGCCCTCATAGCTAGAGTGGCTGAGGTGTAAACCTTTTCCCCCCACCTGTCTAGTGCTCTGGAGTCCCTTTCAGAGGGTACAGGATTTTTAGCAATAGAGGCCTTAGCCCCTTTGGGACCCTGGGAGATGGTCTCTGGATCAGCAATAGGACTTTTGTAAAGAAATTTGTGGTAAACAGGCACTCTATAGTATCTGTCAGGTTTGGCCGGAGAGGAGGTAGAGAGTCTGGGTTCAAACTGGATTCTAAGTAAACATCATCCACAATGTCTAAAACTGAGGGGATGGCAAGTGGTCTGTGCTGGGGGAGTAAAAGAAACTCTCTGAGCCTTTTCTTTGAGTCAGAGTAATCCTGACCTTCCCAGTGAAAATGTTCCCTCATAGTGTGTAAAGTTTCCCCAAGGAGTAGTCTTCAGGGGGAGAAGCTGAGGGAATGGAATCCTCAGCATCAGAATCTTCATAAGGGGAGAAGGAGTAATCTTGGTCCTTTGAGGAGCCTGAGGAAATAGACACTTGTTCAGAGGATGCATAATCTTCCTCTTGTCTAGGCCTTTTGTCAGGAGGGGGTTGGGAACCCCTGATTTAAGAGATTAAATCTTCAGCCATTTTGCATCTGTTTCTTAGGCATGGGGCCTTGAACAGGGGACTGAAATGCAGTCTTTTTAGGTTTAATAGGAGTCTTCGTCTTAGGATACGTTTTAATGGTGAGCATCGTCGGTCTGAAGACGCCTTCAGAAACCGAAGGTGTTTCTGCAGCACTGACATCTTTTTCAGCAGTGTCATCGGTAGGGGCTGAACAAAATGGCTGCGTCGGCCTGGCACTTTCCGTCAAAAGTTCTGGAACGGTCTCGGGTTCCAGATCTGCGGTAGTCAGGGGCTGCGTCGGAGCCTCACTGAAGACCGGTGAACCGGGGACCGGATCAGCCAAGGCCTCGGAGTCCGGCTTGGGTCTAGGCTGCCTGTCCTTATCCTTGCGTTTTTTGTGCACGCTGGTAGTCGGTTGCTCCAACGGCATAGCGGCATAGTGTAGTTAAATTTTCTACCGAAGTAGTGTCATGCGAAATCAAAGCGTCTTTTTATAGTACGCTCATTAAACCTAGCACAAAAACGACAACTAGTGACGTCGTGGTCTGGGCCTAGGCAAGGTATGCAGTAAGAATGAAAATCCTTATGACGTATTTGCTTCCCACAAGAAATACAATTGTTAACTTTTTCTGACATCGGTCTGAGGCAAGAAAAGTTTCCCCAATGGGGTACTTAGCTTTTCTGAAGACTTCGGTCTGAAATTCGAGTTCGAAAATCTCAGGAGTCGGCCGACCAGCACTTGCGTACTGCTTCTATTTTGGGCACCGCGTGGCAAGAAAGACTGAAGAAGATGGCGTCTGATGCATTATATATATCCCTGGTGCACTGACGTCAGGGAAGAAGCGACAGCAACCGACGCCGGACCAAGACTTTGGAATTCCGGCCGACTGCGGGACCACCTGACGACAGGATAACCCAAGTGTGATGACTGCAGCAGGGTAACACGATGAACATCTGCTTTTGCTTCAGGCACCGCGCGGCAAGAAAGACTGAAGAAAATGGCATCGGCTGCATCTTTTATACCCCTGGCGCAGTGACGTTAGGGAAGAGGCGGCAGCAACCGATGCCGGACCTAGACTTTGGAATTCTGGCCGACTGCGGGTAGCCTGCCAGCAGGATAACCCAAGAGTAATGACTGCAACAGTGAAACACGATGAACATCAGGGTTGGTGCATTATGGGTAAAGAAGAAGCTTGAGAGTTTTTTGGTTGTCTCGAGCTTCAGCAACAGCCAAGTTGGATTCGAAGGATCAGATCTGAATCCAACAGTTGAGGATAGAATGAAAATTGACATCAGATAAAGTTTTTTTTTTTTTTTTTTTTTTTTTTTTTTTAATTCTACTGAGCAGTCCTGATGCCTGTAGCATAAATTCCAAGGTCTACCAAAGCCAGACTTCTTATGGGATCTACTTTTAGTATGGTGTGCTATCTGGGAAAGCTACTGCTGAAGTCTGTATAGAAGTACCAGACATTGACAAATCAAAGTACATTATTAAAGACAACAAACATTTATCTACACTATGACTAGTGTTTCCTACTATGACTATCTAACATACCACACAATAAAAGCAATGCTCCTATCTGTGGAATGTACATCTCAGATGGCCTGCATCAGTCATTCAACAGCAAACATACATTGCCTACATGAAGACACCCAATTAAACACAAACATATAAAAAAACATTTATACATTTGTTTTTTTCTGTTGCTGAGTGGCCCAAAGAAACACTAGCTGGGAAGAGAGGGTAGGAGGCATGGGTATGTTTCTTCTATGTTCTTTTTTCCTCACCATTTCGGGTACAATGATGCATTTTGCAGTACTAAATCCGCCAGCCTTACCCCACACTGCTATTAATTTTTTTTTGTCAAGTGCTGCTCTTTGGAACAGTAACCTGTAACTCCTCACACTTCCTTACCAGCCTCAGTAAGAAACTAAGATCCCTCATAAAATCCTCCAAAGCTAGTTACAAAAATAAAATTGCCAAAGATTCCAAAGACAACCACAAGGCATTCTGTAACTATGTCAAGAATCTAAACGGCAATGCTCAGATCTGCTCTGAGCTAAAACAGAATGGCATTAAATATACTGATCCCAAGGATATTGCCAATATCCTGGAAGATCGATTCAGTGCCAACTTCACTCCCCTCTCACCCCCTAAACGGCCCATCTCAATACCGGAAGATTGCCAAATTCTGGTACTAACAGCCACACAGGTAAAAAAAAACCGCACTCTCCAAAGCTAAGAATACAGCATCCATGGGACCAGATGACATCCCGGGCTCTGTACTACATGAACTACAATATGAACTGGCACCTCTCCTAAGTGTCATGTTTAATCATAGCCTCACCTCAGGTTTCATGCACACAGAGTGGTGCAGAGCTGGAGTTATCCCACTCCACAAGGGGGGATCCACCTTGGAACCCGGAAACTACCGTCCCATCAGTCTGACGAGCCTCATCTGCAAGGCCATGGAGCGTATTATCATGGAACTTATAAACAAAGACATTGGCAACCTTCAAACACTGGACCCCATCCAGTTTGAGTTTGTGAAGGGATGATCTTATCTCCTGAACCGGACTGACTTCTTCAAATCAGTCTCCAGGGCCATGGACAAGGGTAAGGTGGTCCACACAGTCTATCTACACCCCAAGTCCTTTGACACCATCCCCCACTCTGGAATCACAGATAAAACTTACTAAGCTGGGCATTAATACCTATGTCACCCAATGGGTTGCCAACTGGCTTACGGACAGAACCCACACTGTAAAAGTAGCCAACTCCAAATCCAGGATTTGAAGTACCTCAGGGTTCAGTCCTGGGACCGTTCTTGATTGGCATCTACTTCTCTGAAGTACAGGCCAACACTAAGGGACTCTGGCTAACAAAGTTCACAGATGACTGCAAACTGGGAGCCATTATTGAATCCCCAAATGATGTGGATACTCTACAAAAGGGCCTTACAGAAACAGATGCTTGGTGCCAGAGCCATGGGCTTAAGCTCAATGCCAAGAAATGTATAGTTATCCCCTTTGGGAATAAACATGTACCGGTGAATTACCACATAGGTGGCAGTACACTAAACACCAAGAGTGTGATAAGAGGCTTAAGGACACAGGTGGACAGTGGTCTCACCTTCGATAACCACATCGCCACAACAGTCAGGAAATCCTTCTATGTGGCACACCTCATCACTAAGGGCTTTTCATCCAGAAAAAAGGTCATTGTCCCACTGTACTCATCCCTCATTAGACCCATAACAGAATACAATGCCCCATTTGGTATGTACCTCTCAAGACATCTGCAACTGGAAAGGCCACAGAAATACCTCACTAAAAGAATCACAGGCCTAAAGCAGGTGCCCTACACTGACTGCCTTAAAAAACTCCAGCTATACTCTGTCGCATATCGTCTACTCAGAGGCGATCTCTGCTTAACATACAAGGCCATGTCAAACCCAGAGCTGTTGGACATGCTACACTTAAAGAAATTCCAATCCCCCAGAGCCACATGCTCAAAGGATCTAAACCTTGTCATCACAATAAAACAAAGCATGCTGGAGGGATAGGTTCCTGACCCAGAGACTCCCCAGACTCTGGAATAGACTGCCCATACATGTCAAGCAGAGTGCCTCTTTGGCCCTCTTTGAAAGGAACCTTGACGATTGGATGGGAGAAAGGAAATTCACCCAGGGGATCACATCAGTCGCCCTGCTAAACAGGGGTCCAGGGAAGTAAATAGTGTGGTAAGAAATAGCCAGGGAATTGTTATGGCTAGGCTTGTACAGGCCCTAGGGCTGATAGCCTAGTACCAACCTATGATGGAAATCTTCAGGAAGAGATGGACTGCATTATGAACATACCTCTCAAACTGTCCAGATTTTCTCAGAATGTCCACTCTTTTGCCTCATATTTTTTGTCTGATTCTCATAAAAATTGTGAGCTTCTAGCAAATCATTGAGGATGCAAGTCAGAATACAATGGAATACATTTGAGTTTCAGACTTCATACCCTTCAGAAAATTCATGCTTATTTAAAACCTGTCATTCTATCATATTTCTAATGTTTTAAGAGCATTATTTAAAAAGTGTCCCCATTTTTGGTCCTTTGTCGTCGTCCCCCCACCCCACTACTTATGACTTTGTCCAAATCTCTTGCTTTTAGAGGTTGAGAGGTATGATTATGAAGGCCATCGTTAATGCAGAAATTGGTCAACCTCCTGGGTGGCACATTTGTTAAGTGAAAAGTATACTGTACCTACGTAAACTGATAAAATCTAATCATGTCACAAACCATTTTAAGAAACCAGCAGATGGGGCTCATTTAGAAATTTCTATGCACCTGAGAAGGATATTTTCTCTACGAACACCTAAATGCAGTCTGTTCTACATACACATTAATCTGACACAAACAGTTTCACAGTTTAGCTATAATTCATTGAGGTCAGAGACCATTAATACACAGGTTCCATATTTCCACAGTACATACTGCTTCCAAACCAAGAGTCTAATGACTTCTTATATGCATCGATTGTGGAAAGCATCTAACATTTACAAGTAGCCTATTCCAAGATCTCACCAACAGTTGTGTTATAAATTTGACCCTGGTAGCAGTTTTACATTTTTTAAATCAGGAAAAAAGAAGTTATGTCTTACCATAACATTCCATCGGAGTTGCTGATCTTCTTCCAGTCATCACTGATGGGTTCAGTTCCGAGCCCTCGGAACCGAGTCGACCTAATACCAAGCTCGCGTGCACCAAAAACTCTTGAGCTAAGCTACTACCCACAATGGCCTTCTCCCAGTTACCTCAGATCAAGTTTGCATGCAACATATAGAAGAAACAGAAGACAAAGGCCATCTCTGCACAGAAACCCTGAAACACCACAAGGACCCAGAAGATCCACCAGGAGTCTTTGGTGGGGGACGGTGGGAGGGTGTGATGACAGGAAGAACATCAACTCCTCAGATGGAATGTTATGGTAAGACATAACTTCTTTATCTGAAGTTGTTAATCTTCTTCCTATTCATCACTGATGGGACAGAGTCCCCAGCTACTTGGAGAACCTGAGTGGCCCTTATGGAAGAACATTCCTGAGAACCATTGAACCGAAGGCCACTCTTTCCCTGGAGACCAGATCCAATTTGTAATGCTTGATGAAGGTATGGGGTTTAGCCCAAATGGCTGCTGCACAGACATCATCCAAGGAAGCCCTGGAGTGGAAGGCAATGGAAGCTGCAATAGCCCTAGTTAAGTGAGCTTTGATTTGAGCAGGCTTGGGTTCATTCATAAGAGACTATGAGAAGGTAATGCAATCTCTGAGCCATTTTGACAAAGTAACTTTAGATACAGCGCACTCCATTCTAGGACCAGAAAATGAAATGAAAAGTTGGTCCTACTTGCGAAAGGACTTCGTTCTGTCCAGGTAGAAATATAGTTGTCTATGAACGTCCAATGGATGCAGGCAGTATTCTCCCTTGTTTGAATAATTTGGAAAAAATACAGGGAGCTCAATGGACTGGTTAATGGAGAAGTCAGAAACCACCCTGGGGAGAAAGGACGGATTAGTACGAAGTGATACTCTGTCCTTATGGAAGATCAGGTACGGGCTCTTGATGGATAAGGCTTGTAACTCAGATATCAGTCTGGCTGAAGTGACAGCCACCAAAAACAGACTTCCATGACAGGAATTTTAGATCACATGTCACAGGCGGCTCAAAGGGGGGGTAGAGAGAGACACTGGAGAACCCAGGAGAAATTCCATGCTTCCACAGGCTGCTTGATAGGAGGTCTGCTATGAAAATTCTTTTGAGAAAAAAGTCTTGCAAAGTCAGGTGGAAATAAGAGGGACTCCATCTGAACCATTATGGAAATTGGAAATAGCTGCTAAATGGACTCGAATGGTGGAAGCTGATGCCCCATTGTCAAACAGCTGAGACAGACAGTGAAGAATAGCAGCTGTAGGGGTTGAAAAGGGATTTAGTATCCGATTATGTTACCAGATAGCAAATCTTTTCCATTTGTCTCTGTAAAGTTTTCTGGTGGATGGTTTATGGGAGGCCAGAATAATATCTCGGACAGATGAGGCGAGGGTTTCCTGCCTGGCAACTAGCGGAAGTAGAGAAGCCATGCTGTCAGCTTAAGAGTGGATAGATTTGGGGGAGTCGGCCCTTGTGGGTGAGATATTAGGTCCTGACGAGTGTCCAGGATCCAAGGAGGTTGTAAAAGGTGAGGTCGGAGGAAGGGAAACCACATTTGACGAGGCCAGAAAGGGGCAATGATGATTACTTTGCATCTCAACTGAAAAGCTTTCCTTAGAAATACAGGTATCAGATGTGTCGGAGGATAAGCATAGAGGAGAACCGCAGGCCAATCGTGAGTCACAGCATCTCTTGGTGATTCCCTATCTGGGGAAAAGAGGGCAAAGTAGCTGCTGCATTTTTTGTTTGAGGGGGAACTGAAAAGATAACAGGAAGGCTGGCCCCAATGGCTGAAGATTTCTGCCATCACGTTTGGGTTGAGAGACCACTTGTGTGGATGGAGGATGCATCTGCTCAGCCTCTCCGCAATCACGTTGGAGCTCTCCGGGATATGTGTTGCGATTAGAAGCTATCGCCCAGTGCCAAATTCTCATGGCCTCACGGCATGGGGGCAGGATTTGGTCCCTCCCTGTTTGTTTATGTACCAGACAACGGGCATATTGTCCGACTGGGCTGCAATCGTTCCCAATGGAAGGAGCGGTTGAAGTGCCTGCAACGCTAACAGCACCGCTCAACTCCAGGACATTGATATGCAAGTTGACCTCTAGGCTGGATCACGTGCCTTGTACTGTCTTTTCATGGAAGTGGCCCCCCCACCCTATCAGGGAAGCGTCCGTGGGCACCGTGGCATTGGGTTGGGGAGTCTGGAAGGGGTGACACCAAAGATTTTTGTCTGTTCTCATCCACCAGAGGAGATCTTGTTTGCAGGAGTTGGTGATGAGGATCTGTACGCTCAGGGGATGAGAACTGGATAACCACTGGGACAAAAGAAGCCATTGTAGTAGTCTCATATGGAATCTGGCTAGGAGAACAATTGGAATGGCTGCCGCCATAGACCCCAGAGCCTGTAGAACTTCCCTTGCAGACACCTTCCTTTGACAAAGTATCACTTATACTTGTAAACTTAACCTCTGAAGTCTGTGAGGAGGAAGAGAGACTTGGCTTGTTTGAGTGTTGAATACTGCCCCTATAAATTCCAATTGCTGGGTGGGATGAAGGTTGGATTTTTCCCATGTATGGTGATGCCTAGGAATGCCGCTAGTGCTAAAGTGTAGTGGAAGGCCCTGACCAGTAGGCGCTTGGTGGGGGCGGAGAGGAGCTAATCGTCTAGATAAGGAAACACCTGGAATCCTTGAAGTCACAGATGAGCTGTCACACTGCTAGGCATTTCATGAACACTCTGGGGGCCGTTGATAGACTGAATGGCAGGCCTCTGAACTGGTAATGATGGTCTCTGAGCCAGAAGTGAAGGAGACTCCTGGAGCGCATGTCCATTTTGATGTGGTAATACGCATCCCAGAGGTCTATCGAGCACATCCACACACCCTCCCGAAGAAATGGGAGAATGGATGACCATGCAGAATTTGGTCTGAACTAATGACTTGTTAAGTTGCCTGAGATCCAGAATGGGTCTCCAGTCCCCAGTCTTTTTTGGCACCAAAAAGAATCTAGAGTAAAACACGGATCCGCACTGGTCTGGGGGGACTTATTGGATGACTCGTTTTATACACAGCTTTGCTATTTCTGAAGCTGCCTCATCCCTTTCACTAGCTGGAACATCAGGAAGGGATTTTGGGGGTCTTGGATAAGAGATTAGAGGGATGTAGTAACCTCTGAAAATTATTCTCTGCACCCACTGATCATTTGTAATAGAGTGCCAGACAGCTTGGTGCGGAGAGAAACAAGCCCCGACTGCGTCCAAAGGAAATCAAATCGGGAAGCGCTGATACGGTCGTCCAGAGAAAGAATCCCTGCAGTCCTGATTTTGGGGACCCCCTCTGCCCCCAAAAGGGGTGTCTTCTATTATTGGAACCCCCCTGACTCTGGGGGGAGTCCTCATCACGTGCACTACGGAAAAGGCCTTGAGATTTTTTGTGCCACATCTTTCCACTCCTCTGGTTCCTGGAAAAGGAGTGCTGAGGCTTGTAAAAATGTAGGCCAACAGCAGACAAGGTTTTTCCATCCTGCTCGCACATGGCTAATGTGTCCTTCACTTCAGAACCGAACAAAGCTGACAGTTTGATAGGGTTGTTTAAAAAGGAAGACTTGAAGTCCGGTGAGGTCACAAATGCGCATCCAGGCATGGCGTCTCATAACTACGCCTGCACCCCCAGCTCAAGCCGCCCCTTCGGTGCGTGGGACAGCAACCTTATGGACGAGTTGGAAATGGACTCTAGTGTGGCAAGTTGGGAAGCAACTTTATCACGTGCCCCATCCGAAACTTCAACTGCAAGGGTTCCAGAGAGTTCAGTGATGAGATCGCTTTGGAGCCTCGTAAAATGCGCCAAAAAGTTCAGAGACCTAACAGCAAAGGTCGCTGAAGCAAAAACTCGCTTCCCTAATCTGTACACCACACGGGATCCTCTTTTGGGTGGGTGGACAGCAGGACTTTCCTTTGCAAGGTCCTTTTTTGTGGCAGCCACCACCGCCATAGTGTCTACTGGTAAGCCTCTAGACCAATGGGGCCGATACTCTGGAGGGGAGGGTATTTTGTCTGATCTCTGGAGAATGGCCTCGACTGTATCAGGGTTTTTCCATGCCCACTGCACGATGACCTTGACTAACTCATCGATGGGGGGAAGATCACCCAAGAAGTATAGAGCTGAGAGCGGAAGGCCTGCAGGAATACGGATTCCTCCAAGGAAGGGTTGGAAAGCTTCCAGTCACCCCTCTGCCTCAAAATTTCTAGGATGTCTCCAAAGTAGACATCGTAAGAGGGTGACCGTGAGGACCCTTCCCCATCAGCGTAGTCCGTATCTTCAGTAAGAGACTCCTTCGGGAGTCCATGTGTTTCCTCTTGCAGATCCACTTCCGAGGGGGTTCTTCAGTGGGAGCATCCGAAGAAGACTCAGAAAGGGGGTTACCCTGTACAAGGGTTTCCTGAGGCTTGCGCTCTCGTTGTCCTGGGGGGGGGTTGGCCTGTGATAGCTGCAGCTCAGAAGGCACGGGGGGAAGGCCCGACGTAGGAGGATTGCTTTCCCAAGCAAGAACTCTCTCCATCACCCGGAAGGCAGACCCACCTGAAGAGGAATGGGAGCCCGGAACAGAGCAAGACCATCTCGGAACCGTAGTTGCGGCCCGCTCCCAGGAATGGAGCCTGAAGAAAAACCAGGGTGGGAGTCACCCTCGGATCTGAGGATGGAGCCAGCAAAACAACCGGAACCATACCTGGAACGGAGGGTTCCACCCCCCCAAGCATGAGATGGAGGAAGGGTTGGTTCCAAAGGAACCAACACCCAAAGGGGCCTCGGAGCCTCAGACAAGGTCACTGTTGGTGCTGAGGAAAGGAGCCCTCCCACAGACGGAGCTGTGGGCCTCAGAACCGAAGGGTCCAACGGAGGAGAATACAAGGGAGTTGCAGGAGCAATGGACCCAAAACCCAGAGTGGGGTGGGTTCTAGGAAAATCTGTAATCCCCCTGGCTGTCAGCAGCTGATCAAAGAGATGCACCACATCCAAATCAGATAGGCTCCTGGTGGACCTTATCGACATACCTGAGGAGGAGGTAGGTCAGTCAAAAAAGGGTCTGAAGGCTTGTCCAGCAAACGGATGCAAGGATGGGGAGTACTGGGTCCATGGTGTAGTAAAAGTCGTCACAGAGGATTCCAGTTTTGAAAGAGGTAAAAGGGAGATTATCGGTGCCGACAGCGGACTCGGAGCCGAAGCAACAGCCAGAGTGGAAGTCATTATTGGCTCCGAAGAGGTCATCGGTACCGATCTCAGAACAGAGATGGGGGGTGTTGGTGCCGAGGTAATGGCAGGCAATATGGTCGGAGCGTAAACCACAGTAGGAACCATAACCATCGGTGCAGAGAGCGGCGCCGATGAGGAAGTCATGAAATCTCGGTAGGGGTCACTAGAGCAGAGCTCGGAACTGAGGAGGCAATCCTGTGCTCCATGGAAGTCCTATGGGCCTTATGCTTATGAGGCTTGCCCTGTCACCGGCCGGTGAACAGGGGTCAGAACGAGTATGTTTTTTGTCCATAGATGGAGGGGTTGAGACCTCTGACGCAGAAATAGCCTCAGAAAAAGGAGAAGGAAGCAGGCCTTTGAGAATTAGTTTATTCCTTCGTTCATTCAGCGCCTGCTTACTGAAACTGGCACAAATGTCACAGGGAAGATTCACAGATAAGTGCGGAACCCCCAAACAGTATGCACATTCCTCCCGTAGATCACTATTCGTGAGTTTACCATTGCAGGAAGACCAATGCTTAAACCCCAAAGTCCCTTTCTTTTCAGATATAGCACAATAAAACAACACAACAAGGAAAGGAAGGAAAGAGAGAGAGGAAATACCAGCAATGGCATTCAGAATACAAGAAGGGTAAAAAGGGCGTTTACCAGCGATGGTACCAAAAAAAAAAAAAAAAAAGGGGGATACCCATGGGTAGAGCTGAATAAGATATCAAGAAATAGAAGAGTTTGAGAGGAAAAAACTCACAAAATACTATAAATTTTGAAAAATGCAATACTTAGCTGGAGAGCTCGGTGAAACGCTGCTATATGTGTGGCAAATGAGATCGAAGGTAACTAGGAGAAGGGCATTGTTGGCAGCAGCTTAGCTCGAGAGTTTTTGGTGCACGTGAGCTTGGTATTAGGCCGACCCAGTTCGAGGGCTTGGAACCGAACCCATCAGTGATGAATAAGAAAATTAACAACTTCAGATTGTATAAACCTTTTCCTCTTGATGATTTATAAGATAGTAACATTTTCATGTTTAATAACCTACATTCCTCTGCCAGGCATAACCTTCCACGAAATCAACTATACATTATGGAATATAACTCTGTAACATACATTTTGCCATGCAGTAACAGGTTTGGTGAACTTCCTTTAGATATTTCCAAGTAATGTTACATTCTCTTTGAAATATGAGCAAAATAAGGAGTTACATTTAGTGAAGTACAGTTTTGTACACTTACCATAAATGTAGACGTTCAAGTTTATTCACTGTTGCAGTCCTAAGCAATGGGTTTATCCTGCTCCCGGTAGCCCTCGATCGGCTAGAATACCAAAGGCAAGTAAATATGACATCGGCTGTCATCTGTTGTAAAGGACGTCAGGACGTCCAATACAAAAAGAGGCAGCCAACGTCACTTCCTCAGTCTTTCTTGCCATAACAGTCAAGAGCCCCAAGAAAACAAGGCTTAAACCAAAAATAAAGTAACTTTAGCAAAGAAAACCAGATTTAGCCTGCACCATAGGAAAGGACAGCAGGAGAGAACCAAAAAAGGGAGAAGGAGGGAGGGAAACCAGGACTGCAACAGTGAATACACTTGAACATCTACAGTTATGGTAAGTGTACACAACTGTACTACGTGCATTGTGTTTCACTGTTGCAGTCCTAAACAATGGGTTGATTACCAAAGCCCAGATAAAAGGGGGGTGTACCAACAGAATCAAGGATTGGAGAGAATGCCCTGTAGAACAGCAGTGGCAAACCCTGCCCTGGCTCTAGAAAACAAAGGCAAATTATAATGCTTTGTAAAAGTGTGAACAGACCACCATGTAGCAGCCTCTAAAATGTCTTTAGTAGGGATACCCCTTAAAAAGGCTGCAGAAGTGGAAGCTGCTTTTGTGGAGTGGGTCCTAACCCCTTGAGGAGGAACCTTGCCATGAAAGGAATAACAGAAAGTAATACAATATGCAGACAATGTAGAAATGCTTTGCTTAGAGATAGCTTTGCCCTGAGCTCCAGGGGCAAAACTGACCAATAACTGTGCTGATTTCCGAAGGTCTTTAGTCCTGTCAAGGTAATACCGGAGCTGTCTGTGCACATCAAGAGAATGTAGGAACCTCTCACCTCTATTTTGAGGATTAGGAAAGAAAGTAGGAAGTATGAACTGATTAAGAGTCAGGCTAGAAACCACCTTAGGCATAAAAGAAGAGGGACTGGTTCTCAGAGAGACACGATCCATGGAAAATAAGAAAAGGCTCCACAGCCATCAAAGCTTGCAGCTCAGAAACTCTCCTTGCTGAAGTTATAGCCAAGAGGAAGACAGTCTTCCAAGACAGAAATTTCAATTCTGCAGTGGCAGCTGGCTCAAAAGGAGGAAGGACGAGTTTCTCTAAAACAAGAAGGGGCCCTTCTGGGAGGTTTTAAGTTACAAGCACCTCTGAAAAACATTTTCATCAGGGGATGAGAGAAAATGGGTTGCTCAAAAGAACAATGAGCAGAAATGGCTGAAGCATGGATCTTAGAGGAAAAAGAAAGACCACCCTGAAGCAAATCAGCCAAGTATTCCAGGATCAGATGATGAGTAGGCTGAGAAGAAGATTCCTCTATCCTGCATCCAATGAGAGACTCTTTCCCATTTGCCAGCGTAGGACTTCCTAGTGCTAGGCCTCCTGGCCTCCCGAAGTACGTTAACCACCTGCTCAGAAAGGGAAGAAGAAATGGATTGATTCATACAATGAGCCATGCTGCCAAATGGAGATACTGAAGATGAGGATGCAGTATGTTTCCCCCATTCCTGAACCAAAAGATCTGGTTTCAGAGGAAGACGCCAAGGAGGAAATTGGGAGAGACTGCGAAGCAGTGGATACCAATGCTGTCTAGTCCAGTCTGGAGCTATGAGAATGGTCCTTGGTCTTTCATCCCTGATCTTCAATAATACTCTGGGAAGAAGAGGAGGAATGGCATAAACTGACAGAAGCATCCAAGAGAAGGACACAGCATCCACTCTCCAGGCCTTGCTGTGATGCTGTCTGGTGCAAAAAAGTGGTAGAAGGTGGTTGTCTGCGGAGGTGAAAAGCTCCACCTTAGGAGTGCCCAAACACTGAATGATGCTGTAAAAGACTGCTCTGTTCAGTTGCCACTCGTGAGGATCCAGGGTATGTCTGCTCAACTGGTCTGCCAAAACATTGAGTCTCCCTGGAAGAAACTGAGCTAGGAGATGCAGGCCCAAGGATGCTGCTGTGGACCAGAGAATCATGCTCTGTCTGCACAGGCGGTAAAAATGAGTCCCTCCTGGTTTGTTGATGTATCACATGACTGTGGTGCTGTCTGTCCTGACAAGCAGAGTTCCTGTAGAAAGAAGATGCTTGAAAGCTAGCAAGGCCTGCTGAACTGCCATCAACTCCTTCAGGTTTATGTGCAGGTAAATTTGCTGGGCATTCCATCATCCCTGTAGGCATCTGCCATCCAGGTGAGCTTCCCAGGCGTAGTCCGATGCGTCCATGGTAAGAACTTGAATGGCTGGAGGTGGGCGAAAAGGCATGCCTTTGTTTTGTAGACAGGCTGTCGCCCACCACAGAAACTCTGTCTGCTGACATGGAAGCAGTGGAATTATCATATCCAGGTCCTGTGTGTGTTGACACCAAATGTTCTTGAGGTACCACTGCAATTTCCTCATATGCAGTCTTGCATATGGAATCAGGGAATTCTAGAGGCCATGTATCCCAGTGTTTGCAGGTATTTCCTTGCAGAGAGCTGGGACAGGCTTGCCAAATCCTTGAAACAAACTGAAACAGTTGCCTGCTTCTCCTGGGTGAGATGCATCATCTGGGCGGCTGTGTTCAGACTCACTCCCAGGAATGTTATCTGCTTGTCTGGCACCAGTTTTGATTTTTCCTCATTGAGAGTGTAACCCAGGGAAGACAGAAGAGTCTTTACAAATTCTAGATCCTTTAACAGCTGTTCCTGAGAATTTGCTTGAATTAGACAGTTGTCCAAGTAGTGATAAATCTGAATTTTCTTCTGCCTGCAAAAAGCAATGACTGGAGCTAGGCACTTTGTGAAAATTCTGGGAGCAGTAGATAAGCCAAAGGGCAGCGCAGAGAATTGATAATGTTGCCTGCCCACTCAGAAACGAAGGTATTGCCTGCAACCTTCCCTTGATAGGGATGTGCAGATAAGCTTCTTTGAGACCCAAAGTTACCAGCCAGGAGTCCTTGTCTAACATTGACAGCAAATGATGCAGAGTGAGCATTTTGAACTTTGGAATTACCAAGAGAGAGAGTTCAGAATGGACAGATCTAGGATAGGACGCCAGGTGCCTTCTTTTTTTGGAACTAAGAAAAGTCTGGAATAGAAGCCCCGTCCTACCTGCTGAGCAGGAACAGATTCTATTGCCCCCAGATGTAACGAACAAAATTTGCTTTTCTACTTCTGCCCTTTGGTTTGGAGGAGTGTCTGGGAATCCTTTGGGTACCAGAAAGGTGTGGAAAGAAAACCTGTGTCCTAGGGATACAGTTCTGAGTACCCATTTGTCGTCCGTGTTGGTGGTTCAGACATTTGCAAAAATGGCTAACCTTCCCCACTAAAGGACTCTCCGGGCAAGCAGGAATAGGGAGAAGTTAGACAGTCACTGAGAATGTTTGGACTGAGATCTAGGCTTTGAACTTCCTGCCTTAAGTGGAAGCATGGCAACACTTAGACCTTTGAGGGGTAGCCACCTGCCCCCTAGAAGATTTGTAACCTCTAGTCCTAGAACGGTTCTGTCTGCTGGTATCAGGAAACATCCAACTCTTAGAAGGGTAATTCCTGCTAAAGCGAGGAGTGTGAACTTGCAGAAAGTCTAACTGTTTGCATAGACTAGACCTTATCCTCCATCTTTTTGAGCACTTCCTCTGATTTGCTGCCAAAAAGACTGTTCATAGGTTCATACTAGGCTATCTGCCCAAGGGCATTTATAAGCCTAGCCAGAGTATGTTTGGCTTTCGCCACCCATTTTAAATTAATTTTGCTATGCCCTTTTTCGAGGTTAGTATACTGTGCCTCTGTCTAACAGTGACACAGAAGTGATACCCGGGGTAAACCTACGATCTCCCATCCACTCAAGATTCCTCTTGAAGAGAGTCAATGAGGGAGTCTGCCTAACCTGGACTGGGATTTTATTCCAGAGTGAAGGGAGCCTCTGGGTTATGAATCTGTCCCTCCAGCATGTCCTATTTATTTCAGTGCTGAGGTTCAAGTCTCTCGAGCGTGTAGCTCGATGGGATTTGAATTTTTTGAGGTGCAGCATGTCCCTTAATTCCGGGTTGGACATGGCCTTATACGTCAGGCACAGGTCACCTCTGAGCAGGCGGTATGCCACTGAGTAGAGCTGGAGTTTCTTTAACCGGCAGCATATGGCATCTGTTTGAGCCCTTTGATCCTCTTGGTGAGGTACTTTTGGGGTCTTTCCAGTTGCTGCAGGTGTTTGGTAAGGTACATCCCAAAAGGGGCATTGTACTCGATTATGGGCCTGATGAGGGATGAGTAAAGAGGCACGATGACCTCCCTAATCTAGATGCTAATCCCTTCATGATTAGGTGGGCTATATAAAATGTTTTTCTAACCACTTTGGCCACGTGGTTGTCAAATGAGAGATTGCTATCAACTTGGGTCCCCAGGTCCCTAATTACTTCTTCTGTACTTAATGGATTACCACCTATGTGGTAATTTGTGGGCACTTTGTTTTGCCAAAGGGGATGACTATACACTTTTTGGCATTTAGCTTGAGGCCATGGCTCTGGCACCAGTTGTCTGTTTCTATGAGGCCCTTTTGGAGGATGCTTGTGTCGGCTGGAGAGTCGATTATGGCGCCCAGTTTGCAGTCATCTGCGAACTTGGTCAGCCACAGTCCTTCTGTGTTGGCCTGTACCTCCGAGAAATATATACCAAACAAGAGAGGTCCCAGGACTGAGCCTTGTGGGACGCCACTTGTAACTGGTTTGGAGTGAGACATGGCTCCAGCAATTCTAACCATGTGGGTTCTGTCCTTGAGCCAGTTTGCAACCCATCTAGTGACATAGGGGTTTATATTTAAGCTGGTGAGCTTATCTATAATGCCCGAGTGGGGTATTGTATCGAAGGCTTTTGCGAGGTCCAGATAGGCTGTGTGGACCACCTTCCCTTCGTCAATGGCCTTGGTGACTGTTTCAAAGAAGTCAACCAGGTTTAAGAGGCAGGATCTGTCCTTAAAGCCAAACTGGGTAGGATCCAGTGTCTGTAGGTCCCCAATATCTTTATTTATGAGGTCCATGATGATCCTTTCCATAGCTTTGCAGACCAAGCTAGTCAGGCTTATGGGGCGATAGTTTCCAGGGTCCGTTGAGGCACCACCTTTGTGGAGAGGGACCACTGTTGCTGTACGCCACTCTTTGGGTACATATCCTGTAGTAAGGCTGAGACTGAACAGTAGTTTTATGTTTGGGTTTAGCTCTTCTTGGAGTTCATGCAGGACGCAGCCTGGGACACCATCTGGTCCCATTGATGCTGTGTTTTTTGCTTTGGAGAGGGCGGCTCCCACCTGAGCATCTGAGATGTCAGGGGGGCAGCACTCTGATGGGATAAATATTTGCCCTTTTGGTGGGGGGGGGGGGGGTTGCGCTGAACCTGTCAGCTAGGATGTTGGCA
This sequence comes from Protopterus annectens, assembly GCF_019279795.1. Classification (NCBI taxonomy): domain Eukaryota; kingdom Metazoa; phylum Chordata; order Ceratodontiformes; family Protopteridae; genus Protopterus; species Protopterus annectens. Next base: position 5,690,773 of record NC_056728.1, on the reverse strand, counting down.
ATGTCTGTGGGATCAGTGTATTTTTTGCCATTTTGGACTAATTCTGAGCATATCTGGGAATTCCCACCCAGGTTCCTAACATAACTAAAGAAAGCCTTGTGATTATCCTTAGTGTCCTGTGCAATTTTTCTCTCGAAGCTGGCCTTTGACGATTTTATGAGTGCCCTTAGTTTTTTGCTAATACTGATCAGAGATGCCTTCCCTTTTTGGGATTTTGCTCCATCATGTAGTAGCTTCCTCCTTCTATTGTATAGTTTGCTTATGGCTGGGGTCCACCAGATAGGTAGTCTGCCTTTGGAGGATTGGGTCTTGGTTTTATTTGGGATTGCATGATCCATGCATTCCTGAAGGTGTTCATAGAATGCATTTATAAAGGATTCTGCGGTCTGGGCCGTATTTTCCACAGGCCCGGGGGCTTTGAAGGATTCCACCTCGGTTTTGAGGAGTGTGAAATTTGCTTTAGAGAAGTTTTTCACTGTGGTTTTCTGGGCAGGGGGTGGGGTCGGGATGTGAATATCCAGTGAGATCAGTTTATGGTCTGATCTTACCAGTGAGGGATACACTTCTGGTCTGGAGCATAGAGTCCCCATGTTGGTGATGATCAGGTCCAGTATGTTTTCCCCTCTTGTGGGAGTGGTAACAAGTTGTTCCATAGCATTTGAGTTTATGAATTCTAGGAACCTTTGGGCAAGGGTGTTGGAGCTAGAGTAATGCTCCCAATCTATGTTTGGGTAGTTGAAGTCGCCCAATATAATGGTGTTCGGAGAGACCTTCATATTCTCCAGTGTTCTCAGAAAGGCCGAGTGGGGTTCCTGGGTTTGGGAGGGTGGTCTGTAGCAGGCTATAAACTGGAAGGCAGTTTTACCCACTGTTAGTTGCACATGGATAGTGTCTCTGATGCTTCATGCTTTGCCACCAACCTGGAGGTGTGGGTATATTTGATGAATATCGATACTCCCCCTCCTTTTGTGGTTCGGTCCAAGTTTTGGGGCCGAAAAGCATGGTATGAGGTATAACCTGGTAGTGCTGGGGTGCTCTCGGGAGTCCTGAACCAGGTTTCTGTTACTGCACAGATATCGATGTTCTCCATGCTAAGGAGAGTTTCGAGTGCGTGCATCTTGAGGTTTAGACTTCTAGCGTTGAGTAGCATTACTCTTGGTTTCTTATCCCTTGTGATACCTATGGAGGTGGGTTTGTCTTTTGAGCCTTGCCTAAAAAAGGCACTATGGGGTAGCAAGAGCCTTTGCCAATATCCGAAAGCCCAGGGTGACAGGTGCAAGCCGTCCCTAGCAAAGCATCGTGGCTTGTCATGCATATCATCCCAAGCTGACAGGCATTGGATCCCCTTTGAATGACACCAATACTTAAGCCAATTGTTGAAATTGATCATCTTGTCTTCATATTGTGGCATCATTCTTGGTGAGGGTAAGATGCTACTCAAGGTCAGGGTCATACCAGCCTGGGCTACATGCTCAGAGAGCTCCTCTATGTCTCTTTTCATGTAGTCCAGGGAGGTGCGTCTCAGGTCATTCACACCAGCATGGACAATGACTGAGTCATATTTGTACTTGCCTTGGAGTGACCTGAGTGCTTGTGTTATGTGGCGGATCCTAGCGCCAGACAGGCTGCTCACCGTGACCTTCTCCTTGTTCAGCCTGGTGAGCGGGACGTCAGTGTGCCTGATGATAGAGTCACCTATTACAAGTGTATCAGGTGTGTTGTTTAGCCTTAAGGGCTGTGACTGTTCGGCACACTGGCTTTGTGAGATATGTGTTGCATGTGTTTTGTTTTGGGGTAGCGGTTGCTTGGGTGTCTGCTTTGGAGGTCTCTGCTGCTTAGGCAGATCTTTATTTAGAGCCTCTGAGTATGTTTTTGTGAGATTATGTGTTTGGTTTGTTGTCGTGGTAGGTCTATGTGAGACTGGAATTGTAGTGAGTGTTGTTTCCTTCTCCTCCTGACTGGTTATGCCAGTACTGAGTTGAGGGAGCTTAGCCTCCAGTTTGGCTATATAGTTGCATCTCTCACATGTGTTGGAATTTGTTGGGAGGAGGAGAGGGTTGTCTGTGTACATGAGGCAGTTGTAACATTGCCTCAAGATTCCCATATTCACCAGCTGGACCGGAGAGGAGATTGACAACTGACCTTTGGACATGCTAGAATAATATTGGGAATTCCTTTATAATTGAAAATAAGGGCCAATGGGGAGCGAGGGTGTAGTGCTTTTAATTTTTAGTGCTGACTTATAATTGCTTTAGTGAGCAAGTGCCAGGTAACAAGTGCAATGTGTTACAGGTAACTTAAATGCAAAAACGACAAACAGTAACTTTCTTTCAAGCGAAGCAAGGAAATAAGTACAGTAAGCAATGCAGATATCACTAGGGATCCACAGAAGCTGAGAAGCGCGTTTTAGGTGGAATTAGCATTCCAGGGAAATAACAAGCATACAAACAAAGCTAGATTCAGCAGGCCTGGATCTAGTCTATGCTACAGCAAACAAGGTGTACCAATTTCAGTAAGATACAGTTCAAATATTCAGGCACTATAAACCTTTAACCAGAAATTCCCAGCTCAGAAGGGCAGAGTCCAGCCTCTCCTCCCACAAGAGTGCAGACCAAGAACCTTCTTAATGTAAAATAACTGGCCTGAAGCCCAAGTGCTTAAACCAGAGCTAATACACTTTAAGAATAACAGACACTGAGCTCTCAATCAGCAGTTCCCAACTTAGAAGGATGAAAGCTACCTGTCCTGCCACCACAGTGCATGCCACAAACCTTCCTAATGTAGAACAACTGGTCTGAAGCCCAAGTGCTTAATCCAAAAGACTTTGAATGATAGCTACACTTTAACCAATTTACTACCAAGCAGTAATAAATACAACTGAATACTTTAAATAATGCCTGGATTAGTGCACAATTTATACAAACAAAGCTAGATTCAGCAGGCCTGGATCTAGTCTATGCTACAGCAAACAAGGTGTACCAATTTCAGTAAAAAGAAATTCAGATATGCATGCACTATAAGCCTTCAACCAGAAATTCCCAGCTCAGAAGGGCAGAGTCCAGCCTCTCCTCCCACAAGAGTGCAGGCCACGAAACCCTCAATGTAAAATAACTGGCCTGAAAGCCCAAGTGCTTAAACCAGATTTAATATACTTTTAGAATAACAGGTATGTAAAAGTACATCTAAAAGCTTAGACTTGACTGACTCTGGAAGGGGGTGTTCCCTGAGCCAAGCATGCCTTCTAATAACAGATCCAGTAGCTGTCACCCTGCAGGAGGCTTCTAGAATGTCAAAACCACAATGTAATGAATATTTATTGACAAGAATGGCAGAATTCAACAAATCCTGCATATCCTCTCTGCCAAAAAAGGCACAATTGCAATCTTTGACTTAATAGCCTCGAAGGTGTGCTGCTGATACTTAAGCATATGAAAAAGGCAATTAGTAGCCCTAATAGCAAGAGTGGCAGAGGTATAAACTTTTTTACCCCACCTATCTAGGTTCCTAGATTCCCTGTCGGAAGGAACAGGATTTTTGGTAACAGTGGCCTTAACTCCTTTAGGCCCTTGAAAAATAACCTCTGGGTCAGCTAGCAGATTCCTAAAAAGAAACAAATGAAAATCAGGGACTCTATAGTACCTGTCAGGTTTCCTGGGAGCAGGAGGAACCGAATTCGGAGTCAAGGAATTTTCCAGAAAAACATCATCAACCACTTCCAGCACTGGAGGAATAGCCAGAGGCTTATGCTGAGGCAAATCCAAAAACTCCCTGATCCTTTTCTTAGACTGGGGATAATCCTGACTTTCCCATTTAAAATGCTCCCTAAGAGTATCCAAAGTATCATCAAAGGAGAAATCCTCTGGAGGAGAAGCAGAAGGAATGGACTCCTCTGCATCTGAATCCTCAAAAGGAGAAAAAACCTGAGAAACTTCCTCTTTATTAGCAGAAATGCTAGAAGTATCAGAACCTGAATAAGATAAAGCCTCTGGAGAGACACCCCTACCCCTTTTTGAATGAGGAGGCTGTGAACCCATAATAAGAGTCAAAAAGTCATTAGCCATTTTAACCATTTGAGACTGAGGGGAACGAGAGGAAACTGGAGCCTGTTTCTTCACAGGCTTACGACTGGAAGATCTACCCGCAAGTCTGAAGGACTCAGGAGGCTTAGCAACCATCAAAGTCGTGGCAAAGGTCATCGGTATGAGCCTGCTGTCATAACGCAAAACGGAGGCCTCAGACATCATAACCAGCTTAGCGGCTCTGGATCCAGCTAATGAGGCGACAGGTGGAAGGTCAGAAGACAAAATGGAAGCTGGAGGCCTGGGGGACTCTGAAATGGTCTCAACTGAGGCCTGCGGTAGAAAATCTGCAGACTGCAGGGGCTGCAAAGTCGCCTCACTGGCTACCGCTGGACTGACGACCAACTTAATATCATCTGAAGCCTTAACTCTCAGAAGCCTGACGCGGTCCTCATCCTTATGCTTCTTAGGGATATCTGAAGCCTGAAGACCAGTGGACACCATACCGACAAACTTAGGCCACACTCCAAAATGCTTAGCTAAAAGCTTAGCCCGACGACGAATAGTACGCGGATTAAAGGAAGCACAGAGATCACAATTAGGAACATCTTGGTCAAGGCCTAAACAAATAATACAATAGGAATGAAAATGTCGATGGGGAATCTGCTTTCTACAGGCAAGACAATTATTAACTTTTTCTGACATTCGTTAAGGCAAGAAAAGAGGATCCCCAACGGGGTACTTGGCTGTAGCTGACTTCAACTTTGTAGTCGGAAACCAAAAAGGTAAACGGCCAACCGGCACGCATGCAAAACTGCTTCTGCTTCAGACTCTGAGGCAAGGAAGACTGAGGACGTGATGTCAGCTGCCTCCTTTTGTATCGGACAGCCTGATGTCCTTTACAACAGACAGCCGATGTCATACTGACTTACCTTTGGTATTCTGGCCGATCGAGGGCTACCGGCAGCCGGATAGCCCATTAGTTAGGACTGCAACAGTGAAACACGATGAACATCTGGTGTTACATAGACAGTTAATCATTCAAGAACTTTCTTTAATCTAGTGCCAAAAGTTTTTAATAGTAGCCCTATAACTCATATTACCTTTAACTTGACAGAAAAGCATTATTTTTAAGGGTCGAGATTGTGCAATATACAGATACCCAAATCATTACACAAAAATCACAGCACCTCTGTTCAAGATGAATTTATCATCTGGATGGATCAAAGTGCAAAAAAGCAGTCTTTTCAGTATTTATATACAAACCATTAACCATCCGTATATCTCCGGAATAATATGAGAAAATTTAAGGTCAAGGACACTAGTTAAAAATGCAACCATTTTAATGTTGTCTGCATACTGGGACACCCATTGCACGTGATTAGATAAAAAAGAAAATACAACATTTGAACATTAAAAGGCCTAATATGGACCCCTGGGGGACACTAGAACCAAATTCTGACCAAACAGATGTGTGAGTACTCCCAATGGCTTTTGACAAGTCCAAATAGACTCCAACACTGATGACATTGTCCAAGGCTTCAATGACATTACCATGAAACTGGACTAGATTAGTAAATGTAGAATGCTTACTCAGTGCTGATTAAATTCCTTTCTTTTCCCTCATACATAAAAGCTTATAAGTACCTTTTGAAGCATTTATTCAATGCTGATGTTAGACTAATCGGATAATTGGTGACGACATAGTAAGATCCTTTTTTTCATATACAGGTGCTACATTGACAAGCTATAAGGAACAATGGTGTTTAACAGAAAATTAAACAACAGACAGTGGTTTAATTAATGATTTTTTACTGGCATCTAAAAATTCCTGACAGAAAAAAATACACATTTTACACAGCATTAACAGCGCATCTGGTCAGCTTTATGGTGTCATTCCTATGCTACAAACATTCAGCATGGCTCTATTCTGAGTTGAGTTAGACAAACTGGTGAAAAATTAAAGTTACCAGTAAAATGAGTGGCCAAGATGCAGAATTTAAAAGGATTGTGTGTTTACTCAAGTTGTATGTATTATTTTTTTCCCTAGACGTAAAAAAAAAAATACATTATTCCTTTACAAAACATGCATTAAAGTGTTAAAACATTACTACAGGTAATACAGCATACAAAAATGATATAATAAGCCAGGACATGTTCCAGTTATTAACAAAACAGTCTTCTTGCCCCCCCCCCCCCAGAAAAACACCACTACACTTATGATGTTCTCATCAGAAATGCAAGATGCAAGACCTGATACACAGAGTCCAAATATTTGAAAATCCCTTAACATTTATGCAGCTGAGCTATCATACCCCTCTCTCCTGGAACTTCCAAGGGCTCCTCAAGACTCTGCTGCTCACTGATTGTCACTGGAATTTCTTCTTTTACCAGTTTCCTGATGCCTTTAATAACTACTTTACAGAAGCCATTCTAACCCTAGCCAGTTCTTTACCTCCTTTTACTGTTTCCCCACTAAATACCTCTAAGACTTCATCTCCTACCTTTCAAATACAACCTGTACCTACATCGCTCATCTGTAAGCTCCTTCAAAAATTAAAACCTTGCACCCCTTTCTGCTGACTGTCTCCCAGCTGAATACCTACAAATTGCCGCAAAAGCCATAGACTATCCCATCTCTATCCTTATTAACAGAACTATCTCAGAAGGCAAAATCCCTACCATATGGAAAGTATCCTACATCATCCCTCTACATAAAGGTGGATCATCTATTAAGCTTTCTAACTTTCGGCCTATTGCCTTACTCTCCCCAATAGCTAAGATAATGGAAAATGTATTCACAACTACTTAACCACCTTCTACAAAATAATCTACTGGCAAACTGCCAACATCGCATCAGGCCATTCCATAGCACAACGGCTGCCCTGCTATCCTTCACCGACTCTATAAACAAAAATCATAACAGTAACTCTTTTTCCTCTGCGCTATTTATTGACCTGTCAAAAGCCTTTGATATGGTTAACCATAACTTTCTTCTAGACAAACTAAAAGCCAATTCACTCAATCCACAAGCTTTACTATGGTTTAGGTCTTAACTGGAAAACAGACAGCAAGCAGTACTTTGGGATAACAATCTGTCTACATTACTTCCAGTAAATATTGGCGTACCCCAAGGATCTCTCTTAGGCCCCCTTCTTTTTTCCTTATTTATTAACGATCTACACAAACATTCCACAAGCCACCTACATTCAATATGCAGATGACTCTACTTTAATCTGTACAGCTAAGAACATAGCCTCTCTCCAATCCCGCACCCAAACTGTTTTCCATAATGTTGAAAATTAGTTTATGCAACACTGCCTCCTCCTAAATCCCAAAAAAAACAAAAAACAAAATTACTGCATTTTACTCCAACTCATAAATCACCTCATCCATTCTTCTCAATAACCTCCAACAATGCTACCAACATAACCCCAGATACTACAACCCGCCTACTAGGTGTAACAATTGATAATCGCCTCAACTACGATGACCACATTAACTCCACTATAAAGTCTGTTAATAAAAAACTTGGTACCCTCTATAGAATTAAACCCTTCCTTACCCAATCTGCCAGAAAAACTATTGCTCAGACCCACCTTATTTCTACCCTTTTCTATGCCTCTGCTATATATACTAACCTATCTAAAAACAACCTCTCCAAGCTTTCCACCTGTTATAATAGCATAGCTAGATTCATCACTTGCTCCCCCTTTAAAACTCACCACTGCCTCAACCTCAAACTGGGATGGCTAGAATTACAGAACCATACACTTTGTCAACAATTACTTATCACCCAATAGATCCTATACCACCCCAGCAACACCCCTATCCTCACTAATATGATTACACCATACAAAAATCTGGCTACACTACGCTATGCTAATGAGCTCCTAGCTTCCTCGATTAAATCTAACAAAGCTGGTGACTCACTTTTCTCGAACACAGCAGGTAAAAACTGGAATCAGCTTGCTTCTGAAATATCAACCCTTGCTTCTACTTCTCTATTTAAAAAACATCTTAAAGAACATCTTAAAACTCACTGGCTTTGTCCATGTGCAAACCCAGACCGATATCTCTTTCCCCTTCCTGCTCTCACCCCTTTCTCTCCTCCTCTAGAGGATAAAATAAAAGGGTCTTCTCTCCTTTGGGTCTTGCTCAAACTTACTATTGTGTTTAGCATAATTTTTCTTTTGACCAAGGTTGCCTCTGTACTGTGATTTTACGTGTCTTTTTATATATTATAAACTTTGTCACTGTTCATGCTTGGAGCTTTTCTCCCCGGGCCTCTACTGAAAATGGACATGTATCAAGTTAGACTAGCCTGGTCAACAAATGTAAAATAAATAATAATAAAATCTTTTTTTTTTTTTTTTTTTTTTTTTTTTAAAGAACAAAGTGAATTCTGGAACTTTACTACACTTTTAAATTCAGGACAGCTGTGCCCACTGTACCTCAGAGTTTAAGAAGCATACAATTCTGAGGTTGTGGTATCTCTCACAAGTGTTTATATTTCCCCCATCTGGACTCAAATTCTGACTGTTCTGAGGATTGCAGTCATAATCTACAGATTTTCAACAGGTACATATTTGCCTGGACTAAACCCACACATTCCGCTCTGTGAATCTTTCCAAGACAGCAACAGTGGACTGCCAAAGATCATTTTGTAAGTTACAGGCCTTAACTAAATTTTCTAGATCTGCTCAGCTCCATAGCATACAGGAATGAAGCCCTGCATAGAACATACAGGATGAGACTAGTAAACGACCTGGGAAAAAGGAAGAGGAGGGTATGAGTGAGTGGCCAACAGCAGCTTACTGATCGTGGGGGGGGAGCAATCTGACCACTGCAATGCAGGGGTAGGGAGGGGCATATGTGGAATGCAGTGTATGAGGGACAGGGATGGGCACTTGGTGCTGGTAGCTTTCAGAGGGTGTTACACAAGTGCATTCCCCACAGGGAAAGCTCTGCAGGTCCTTGCTTTTTGAATGCTCAATCTCCAGTACAGAACTAAGGGGCATAAAAAAAATCTCTGATGAATGTCTGGACATTGGTCTTCATAACTGATTCTAGCTTCCCAATTTAAATGGGCAAACTGATTGCAAAGGACTGACTGTTAGCAGGCTGCAGCGGACAAGAAAAAACAGAGAAAAATGTTACAGTCATCCTGCTCTTACCTGTTCCCTGCAATGACCTAAAGCCACAATGCCAAAGTTGCATCTCATCTCTTCTGGATTCCCCCACACCCACAGCCATCCACCAATGAATGTAGATAGTCCTATAGCTGCATTTACAAGACATTCTTGACAGGACAGAAGTAATTCGACTTAGGTACTACTTTTGCTCTGCTGTCATTACATAAAGCACTGAATACTTCAACTTTCAATGGAATGGCCTATTCGCATCATCCATGAAGAATTTAAAAAAATACATTACATTCATGTGTCAAGCCTTGCAGGCTACTACAAATCTCCAGTTTTGCACAACAATTTATTTTGATAATTAGCAGCAAAGACTAACTGTCATTAGACCCTGGACCCCTAGCCCCTGAATCCTGAAACAAAGCCATCTTTCTTGCTCAGAGTTGCAAAATTTGAGAGGAGCATAGATGGAGGGATGCTGGAGACAAGATTATAAAATTATACAGTAAAGAAATTGATTATATGTAAACAAAATATTTAGTCACTTTACAACAAAGCCAAACTTGACAGTTTTAGTGTTTTTGTGTTATCTGCTCTTCTTAAAAAGTACACACAGGTGTAATGACAAAAACTCCTAGAAGTTCTAGGCTTGATTTACCAGTAATCCAGGGTTACAAATATGTTCTTTATAAATATACCTGAAGTGTTACTTTAAAGGCACCATGTACATGAAGATGTCAAGAGGTAATAGGAGACACCAAGCTGTTGCAAATGTAACATGAAAATAAATGATGGTTTCTCAAAAAGAACACTTCACGCTTGGCATCTATAGGAAAGAGAACTCCAAATGCAAGGACCCACCTAACAATTACAGATGCTGGATACTGCCCTGCTATTCAAACATGAGCAGAAAACAGTAAACTAGTATTTTGTTTTATTTTTTGACATCAAATGACCAACCAAAACGTCTGTGCCCCATTTTTAGCAAGGCCATGATCCCGCCCAGTTATCCGTTTAAACAAAGAAAGCTGCAGACATACAACAATAATGAGAACATTAAGTGATGTCTGTTTCTATATGCTGTTAAACTTGGCAAAACGTAAGGATGACCAAAAAGGCCCCCCAGTACCCAGCTCCAACTGGAACAAACAAGTTACATTCATTTTGTGAGGTCCTGACACCAAGTTTGTTTGTTTTCTCTTGTTAACCGGGGTAGAAAACAGATTCCCGTGGACTATTTTCAGGCTCAGCCTGAGAGAATACAACTGAGAAAAGATAAAGGTGACATTTTCAAACGATACATGCATAGTGACAAACACTGAAGCATGTTTTATAACCAAATAATCAAGCGTTATAACTACAAATAAACTATATGTAAAACAACTATAAAAATCAGCATTTAAACTGGATGACAAGCTAGACGACTGAATCAAAATGTAGCATACAGAGCAACTATTCACTGTATGTACTATACACAAATAAGCATTCGGGAGAGTAAAAGTAGAAAGATGATTTAGTAAAGAAGAGTGGAGGACAGAACTGAAAGAATGGGGTACAGAAAGTTAGCTACTAAGCAAGCCACCTACACAATTTACTTATGCACATTTGCATTATAAATATTACGCTTGCCAGTTAACAAGCAAATAGTAAAAAGTAATCACAATTGTCCACACCAAGAAACAGGAAGAGGAGTGTGGTAATGAATGGCTGACTTAAAACTTTATGTACAGTGACCTGAAACTGACAGTGTAACACTGTCTGGAACTATATGCAGACTTGGGTACTGCATGCGATAGTCTTAGTGATTTTGTAATGATTTGGTAACATGTTTTTTTATTACCTTTGCACTAAATTATGCAGCACACAAGTGCAGAACTGCATCTCAGAAACATTGCTGAAGGTTTCGGGCCACTATTTTGCAAAGAAAACAACTTTTGAAATAGCTCTTTCCCTACCACGAGGGCACTGAATTCAGAAAGTAGATTTACAGTCAGTATCATCATGACAGGGAAAGCTTGAAGTGTGTCCATAGACTTTAATGGACATGCTGCCATGCATGCACAAAGACAAGCCCATTAAAGTCTATGGACAGAGCTATTGCTATACCTACAGTGATGTCACAAGGCATACACTACATTTATTTGGGATATGGTTTAATAAAAAGGGTAACAAAGCTTTTTTTTATTAAAAACAGCTCACATAAATGTGAAACTAATAAGACCCAACTGCATCGCAACACTTTATTCACTAGACGCTATGATGCACCCATAAACTGGGAACAAATCACTTTAAGGCTGGGAGTCCATAAACAGGGCTGAACTTGCAAAACTTATTCAAAGTTTTTGTTTATTTGCATTTAGAAACTGGGTGGATGGACTGGTCCAAAGACCCTTTTATTTGCAACTCAGATGCCAAAGCACGAAAACCATGTACACATATTATACAAAGCGCATGAAATACACATGCGTACAAAGCCAAAAACACAAAGTATAAATAAGCAAATGAAATGAAAAACACTATTAAGAGAGATGAGATAAAGAATGTGCAAATCTAAGTCCAAAAGAAAGAACACTTACAAGCTATGATGTACACTTGCAGGCTATACACTATGTTTTGCACCTTACAGTGGAACTTGTTTCCATTATAATTAGATAAGACAGAATTAAATACATAAGAAATTCACTAATAATCATCAGGTTCTTTTTTCAGAACTTTCAAATTATTTGTCTCCTTTCATTTCAAAGCAAGTTACTGCTTTATGGCTATTAGTTACCCACACTCAGTATGGAACCCTGCTCAGCAGTGTCAGCATGCTTCTACTTCCTAGCCATACCTTCAAACGCACAAACAATAGTTTACCCTCTCCCTTTCACTTCTCCCACTCCCACTCCTGGTCTTAGTGGTTAGGTGGATTCAGCCCCATGACAGTCTGCGTTGTTACTATACAATTAAGTGTTTTTGTTGAACCAAGTCTCTCTTTCTCTGTTTTACTGAAAGACATTCAGTTTTAATTAATGGGTCCTGTCCATCCAAACTGATGAAGTATCTGAGGAACCCCTATCAAACTGCAATTGTGTATCTTTTTGCATCAAGAAGCTAATCCATCATGTTATACAAGGGTGAGCTTAGATTTAGGCAGTCTAAAAGCTTCTACAGCAATAAATATCCTTATAGAAAGAGTTAACATTGTCTACAAAAAGTAATTAGTAGCACTAAAATTAGTCTGCATCTGCTCCTCTTAGTATACACAAACAGTGTAGCATCACATCTTGTGGTCACTGTTCACTATAAATTTGAAGCAACATGTCATTCTGAAACATTAAAAGCTGCACATGAGGAATTTCGACCTCTTCATATGCATAGACTGCATTAAAAATTCTCTTTGGATATGCACCAGCAATGAGACTTGCATACTGGCTACATTAAGATTCTTGCCACAACTGCAGTAACATGTACACGGTTCTCGGAGCCTTGACAACAAGCTTTATTAGCTCAAAGTTTACCACCACAAACCACAGTGATGTGGTACTCAGTAATTACACAATGCAGCAGATATCACCTTGCTCTGACTGCAGTGAAACGTTATTACTAGTGGCAGTTCCACAGCAGTGACATCAAGCACATGTGGAAAATGCTTTTCCCCGATACCGCATCCTGAACACCACCTGTGGAAAAAGATCAGTGACTTCTCTACCCAATGTACTTTCAATCGCAGAATTAAATTTCCAAACAGTAAGCCAGGTCTATTACGTGAGTAAAATTTGTCAATCATATCCAAAATCCCCTGTTCAACCACTGAGGTTTTGAAAGCATTCTCTGTAGTTATAGCCAAAGAATTTAAGATCACAAAGGACAATACATGAAAAGTCTAGCAGAGTTAAGACTGCACTGGGAAATGCAGACAGGACAGTGGAACAGTCTCCATGACACTGTAAAAGATGCAGGAAGTGTTTTTAAAGGACTTTTTAAATATACAAGGAAAAGTTAAAGTGTAACTACATGCTTACTTATTATTTCCATCACTACTGTTCAACTCCAATACTTAAGATTTTGAAAAAAAAAAAAAAAAAAAAACGTTCTCTTATTTGCTTTTAACCTTGCTGGACTGCTTCTTTAACAAAACTCTGTGTACTGAAAGCCATTTAAATGTTGCAATGCCATTTCAAACTTACACCACACCATATCAATCACTGCATTTTTTTTTTACATTCTTCCCCCAGGAATGTCTTCTTCTAATTTAATATGCAGCCCATTCCTCAATCAGATGTATAGATGCTCCTCTTATTTATTTTACTGACAGGCTACTGAGTATGGTACAGGAGGAGGTATATACATCAGGGAGGTTAAGTACCCATCACCCAGTGCGTCACTTAAACAGCAAGTCATCTAAAGCCAATGGTCATACCTCCGGGTGGCTAGTCCTGCAGTGATTGCCATTTCATACCACATAGTCCTGTATACTCACACCTATGGCCAATTTAGTGTGTCCAATCAACCTACTGCATGTCCTTGTAATGTGGGGGCAAAGCAGAGCACCTGAAGAAAACACACACAATCACTGGGAGAATGTGCAGATTCCACACAGAAGGCACCCCAGCTAAGACTCAAATCAGAGAACCTGTTGCATTACTCTACAGTTTACTAGCCAGCTCTACATGAATAGAGAAATAAAACCCTACAACCCTGGTGATCAGACTTCAACTACCTGCACTGGTTTCTGTTGGAGATGATGTGGGATAAAGCTCAGGTCTGCTCCTTTCTTACCAGAGAAGGGGAAGTTTATTTGCTTGTGAACATATGCACACTTAACAGAAGATTGGAGACCACAGATGTATCATCTAAAATGTGAGGGAAAGGACCAGCTGACTGTCCGGTGGAGACAAGACAAATACTTGAAACACCATTGGGAGTTTGGGCTTCAAAAATATAAACATTCTTGGCTACCTTAGTGACAAGCTCCTCTCTAAAGGAAAATGAAAGGACCAACTGACCAAGAAGGGAAGTGATGGTTGACTAACAGTAGGACTAAAAAAAAGCAGCTTACTTAGCAGGTCAGGGTTTGCCCTTCAAGGACTGACACACTCCAAGGACCTGTTGCAATGAAACATCACAGCAGAGTGCGTTGATAAAAACAGTGTGATAACAGTTGCTCTAGTGTTGTGTGGTGCAAGACCAGAGTTTATTGCTTTATGTTTTTCTGAATGTACACCACTGCTTACACAGGGCTAAAACCATAGGCTTTCGGTGAAAACCCTGTTTTCTTGTTTTTCATTAAGGCCCGATAGTGTAATCTCCTGCAATGCTGTGTAATCTCCTGCAATGCTGGGAAAAAGGGAGATCTACTTTTCCTAAAAACAGTACAAAGAACCAACTCCAATACTTCTGTGAGCCTCCACTTAGTCATGTTTGCCATACCAACTAAAGCTGTGGTTATTCTGACATGACAGTGGTTTGGTTTGCTGAATGCGGCTACTTTGGAACCAGCTAAAATACATCAGTATGAGCAATGTATTTTATATTATTAATACTATATCATATTACTACAAATAATAATAAATGGTATTTTATTCATACATATGTCTTATTTTCTGCTTAGTAGACATATGCATTCTTCTACTTTACTTTTGGTTCATTAAATTCACCATCTAAATGTTAAAATTACAGTTTTTGCTGCCTCTTGGCCGGGGCAGAAACAGAAAGGGTCTTCAGTGCAGCATACCAAACCAGTCAACAATAAATAATCCAGTACTGACTGCAGTGCTAGTGTGCAACTCAATGCCAAACTTTAAAAACACGCTGGGGACATCAGAATTAATTTTTACTGTTTTCATTCCCAGTTTATTGCTGGACCTTCTTCAGAAATAAAACATTTTTCTTAAAAACTCTGTTTAAATAATATCATACAATCACATGCTTAAAAAGTTGAATTATACAGTCCAAATCACCTTAATCCACCCCTACTTTAAGAGGAGTAAATTCAGAGCACTTCTGATGCTTATAACATCATTTAAGCCTTGTGATACATTTGATAATGTTGACTAACCACATAAAACTCTCTAGACTAACTGTCAAAATCCCCTCACCAGCATCATAATTTTTTTTTCTATAACCAAAAAAAGTTGATTCCTTAATATTAGGACAACACACCCTAGGTTCTACCATTGTTAAATAAACCACACATTTTTTATATTCCTTCTGATTCAAGTACAATGTGAAAAGGTCCAAGTAACTACACCATTAACAGCCAACCTTACTTCCAAAATTATTGCTTTTATCTACTAAAATGCTTTAACTGAACATCCTTTCATATGCACAAGACATGGGAAGTCTCCAACCACTTTCATCAAACCCTGTCTACCATGTACAATTTCCAATTATTGCACACAATTTTTGATATAATCTGCAATGTACATTAAATTAAATGCTTGCTTGTATTTTTGCCATTTTTTTTGTTTAGCAAGGTATCTATATCCCTTAAACATTCCCTTCAAAACTTCACACATACTAACAAAATCTATTTCATTTGTAGCAAACTTTGCTACATTCACACATCATCATTTAGCAATTTTTCTTCATAAAAAAGGGATATGCACTCCTAAAATGTAAATACATATTGCTAAAAGTACAGTTCCAATAAATCCGGGCTAGGGTGATTGATGTTCCAATATACCTCTACATCTGATCAACAAATACTGCCCTTATTAACATACTTCGTAAAGTTTAAAAAAGATGTACTATCATTTAATTCCACAATGAACTGATCAAAACCACTTACATCACCTTTAATGATAAAAAACTAATTGTAGAGAAAGCAACTGTAAAAGACTACATATAGTTTAAAAAATATTGGATATATAACTTCTGTACTTCCTACTGAACCAATATCAAACCTGCATATATGGGGCCAATGGGTCTCCCACCATATGCTTAACTTTACAAAACATCTTATTTTCAAATACCACAATTATTTTCCAGTACCACTTCTGAAAGTAAACACAAAGTACTTCTTTCTCTGGCGGTCATCACCAATTTATCTGCCAAAAAGTTTCTAAAGAAGTCGAGATCTTCATGTGGAATACTAGATTATAAATATGCAATATAATCTCCCTTCATTTCAATTTTCACTTTACTTAACTTCTCTAAAAAGTCCCAAGAATCTTTAATGTAAGAATAATCAAACCGGGGGGGGGGGGGTCAGTTTTATTTCATTGCTTCCTATTGTAGACCCACATGCTGCTCACAATTTTAGGAATCCCACAATAATACCCTAACCTAGGATTCTGAACTGAAAAAAAAAAAAAATCAGAAACTCCTCTAGCCCTGCGTACTAGCCTCTCTGTTACCCCTGTTAGTACTCTTACTACAGGTAACTACCCCCCACCCCTTGAAGGACTGTAAAAAGGAATTTCACCTTGTTAGCCTTAAATATAAATAAACCAGACAGCTTATTCTATTATCACTTACTACCCCAGTTATAGAACTACTTAATTGACTCTCTAAATAACCTTACTTTTCCTTGCTATAGAACTCTAATTTTACCTCTTCCCCTACACATCTAAAAGCTCACCCCTTATGTCTTATGTTAAGTAAATAAAGAAAGTACCTCTTACCTACTCAAAGCTTGTAGAACACAGTCTCACTGTATAACTGATTGCCCCCCAGCCTCTCTCAGCGGAAACCCGCTCCGTTCACCCTGCGGGCTCACTCCGCTCCCCTACCCCCAATTTCCACCCACCCCCAGTGGTCCTATACTTATACTTAAACCACACCCTCTATCCCAATTAACAAATCCCTTTCACCATCCTTTTCACAAAATTAACCACACCCATACATCTTTTTTTCTACCAGTGACTATAACCCAATACTTAATATTTTACCATATCCCTTTCATTCTAGCAAACACGTATTAATTCCCTTCTCTAAACGCTCTTCTTATCCAATACCACCTTTTTTAATTTTAGACTTAACTCCTAAACCTTCTTATACATATCTCTACAAGATGCCTTTAGTAGTAAAAACTAAAATGACCAAACCAATACTCTTAGCTTTAATTTCAATTGCTCTCACCTCCACCTACCTCATCACCTCCTTTGAAAAACTGTACTATTACCATTTTAATTACTCTCCAAAACAAACAGCTATACATACTCCCAAATATTCAAACTAATGTTCCCACCTATCTACTACCTAAATACCATAGATTCTCCCACATTAAACCCACGGTAAAGAAAGTAAAATATCTAACCAACTTTATAAATACTTCTACAATCAAACTAAGTAATCCCTCCTTAAAAGACGGTGACATCCACCCTAACCCTGGCCCTACCAATCCTGCTACCCTAATAACCCACCCTAAACTACCAAACTCTTTCCTAACAGGACACCTAAATATCCACAGTATTAAAAACAAAGTAGCCCATCTCCACGCCCTTCTAGATATTCACTGCTTTGACATCTTCTGCCTGACAGAAACGTGGTTAAAACCAGACACCAAAGACAATGAAATCATTCCCCAAGGATATAATATATTAAGACAAGACCGAATAAAAAGCAACGGTGGGGTAGTAGCAGTTCTATTCAAAGATGGACTTCAAATCTCCACTTTACCATACAACCCACCTCAGCATAGTAAGGCAGAAGTCCTTATCACCAGATTTCAAATCAACCAAAATAAATCTTTATATATTATCTGTATCTACCTACCCCCCGGTAATCATATCAATACTATAGAGGATATTCTAAGCTGGGTGTTGTCAACCTACCCCCACGAAACAATAATACTTGGTGATTTTAATACTGACTGGAAAGTTGTTAATGCTGATAATCCTACCTCCCATATCAACCTTCACGGCTTTAGTCAAACTAATCACCTCCACAACTAGAATCAATAAACCAAATAATAAATAGAGCACCTTAGACTGGATACTTATAAATAAACAGAAACAAGCTTACAAGGTAGGAACTCTGCCAGACAATGTAAGCGATCACTCTTTGACCTTCATCCTAAGGCAAAAAAATGATATCTCTAACCCCCCCACATATAGGATTGCACGTACCAACAAACACTTTAACCCAGTACTATTCCAAAATGAACTTAGAGCCTGTGACTGGAACCCTTTAAAAACCCTACCACTTGAAGAAGCTGTTAAATACCTAAACTCCAAATTCTTATCGATCCTAGATAAGCATGCACCCAAATGGTCCATTAGAATGAAGTCCAAGCCTGCCCCCTGGCTTTCTAAATAAACCAGACAAAAAATTTTACTTAGCTTTCTATTTAGCCCAAGACTTGTTCCTAACAAAAATATCTCAGATGAACAAACTTTTAAGCATTTAAGAAATATTACAAAAAAGGCAATACTTACAGACAAAAAGAACTACTACTGTAAATTACAGCAAAATCACCAAAACAATTAAGTTCTGGTCTAGTATAAATAAACTCCTGTTCCCAGGCCACTCACGTACACCTACCCCATCTCAGGCCGAACAAAATACCCCCCACCAAACTGCCAATACCTTCAATACCTTCTTCACAGAAACCATACAATCACTAGCCAATCAACTAGTCCCTGAAAACTCAAGCCTCACCACCACCATACCTGGAACTCTACCAACATTCCATCTGCAACCCATCTCAACCACTCTCATCTATAAGTTCATCCAAAAACTTAAACCTTGCACTCCTTCTGCTGACCAGCTACCATCTGAATACCTGCAAAAAGCAGCCAAAGTTATTTCTTATCCCATATCCATCCTCATAAATAGAACCATTAAAGAAGGAATCATTCCAGACATCTGGAAAATCTCCCATATTACCCCCCTACACAAAGGGGGTACCTCTAATGATTATTCTAACTACCGGCCAATAGCTCTATTATCATCCTTAGCAACAATTATGGAAAAATGCATTCACCAACAACTATTAAACCATTTATCTCAACATAACATCATAGCAAACTGTCAGCATGGCTTTAGGCCATCCCATGGCACCACAAAGTACAGTTTTGTACCTACCATAAATGTAGATGTCCGAACAGGATAGCATCTGCAGTCCTAACAAATGGGTTGTCCTGTCGTCAGGCAGCCCTTCGGTCGGCCGGATTCCAAAGTCTGGGTCTGGCCTCGGCTGGTGTCGCACTTCACCCGACGTCATCTCTGCTGGTCTTCGGGTATAAAGGCATCAGCCAACGCCATTTTCCTCAGTGTTTCTTGCCCCAGATGCCAGTTGCCCTCTTGGAAAACTAAATTTTGGGTAAATGCCAATGTTTCCAAAAAAAATAGTAGGCAAACAAAAAATAAGCATGTATGTACATATATACAAACAAATACACCATAAGAGATCCCCCCCTAGCTAGCTATTAGGAGGGTAAATACCCTAGGAGTACCACAGAGGGGAAGGAGGGTGGGTAATCCTGACTGCAGATGCTATCCTGTTCGGACATCTACATTTATGGTAGGTACAAAACTGTACTATGTCCTTCAAGGATGCATCTGCAGTCCTAACAAATGGGTAGAATACCATAGCCAAACTAGGAGAGAAGGAAGAAGAATTATGGTGTAGTTAGGATCCCTTGCAATACAGCAGTGGCAAACCCAGCTCGGGATCTAGAGTATAGAGGTAAGTTGTAATGCTTGGCAAATGTATTGCACGGAGGTCCAAGTAGCCGCCTCAATAATGTCCTTGGTAGCCACTCCTCGTAAGAAAGCTGTGGTAGTGGCTGTAGCCCTTGTAGAGTGAGGTCTTTGCTTTCCATGGTAGGAGTAACAGAATCTTATGCAATTTCCTATCCACTTGGAGATTGTCTGTTTGGAAATTGCTTTTCCTTCCCTTCCTGTTGCATAAGCTACTAAAAGCTGGTCAGTTTTTCTATTGCCCTTGGTTCTGTCCAGGTAGTAGCGCAACTGTCTATGTACATCCAAGGTATGCAGCAGTCTTTCCCCCCTGTTCTGTGGATTGGGAAAGAAGGTAGGTAGGTGGATTGCCTGGTTTAGAGACACTCTGGATACCACCTTAGGCATAAATGTAGGATTAGTTCTCATGGACACTATCTTGATGGAAGATTAGGAAGGGTTGTACTGCCATTAAGGCCTGTAGTTCTGAAACCCTTCTTGCTGAAGTAATTGCCAGTAGGAAAGCAGTTTTCCAGGATAGGTGTTGAAGATCTGCTGTTGCTGCTGGTTCAAATGGAGGGAGTGTCAATTTTTCTAGCACAAAGTTCAAGTCCCATGCTGGTAATGGTGGTTTCCTAGGAGGTTTTACATTCTTGATTCCTCTGAGGAACTGCCTGAGCAGAGGATGTGAGAAGACAGGGGGATCGAAGCTGTATTCCGCAGAAATAGCTGATGCATGTATCTTGATGGAGGAATAGGACAGGCCTGTATGGAGAAGCTCTGCCAAGTACTCCAGGATGTTAGCAATATCTATCTTTGACACATCTTTTCCTCTTTCAGTACTCCAAATGACAAACCTTTTCCATTTCCATGCATAGTTCCTTCTTGTTGAAGGTCTGCGGGCCTCAAGGATAATGTCTTTAACCCTTTGGGATAACTCTGGGTTAGTTGCTGTTATGTAATGTTCCAGGCAGTCAGTTGCAGAGTTTTTAGGTTTGGATGCATGATGTTGTAGTCGTTCTGAGTTAACATCAAATGCATCAGGGGTAGTGTCCACGTTCTCCCCCGAGACATGCTCCTCAGCAATGGATACCAGTGTTGTCTTGGCCAATTTGGAGCCATCAGAATTATCCTTGGACTTTCCTCTTTGATTTTGAGTAGTACCTCGTGCATCAAAGGAAGAGGTGGAAATGCATATGCTGTCAGGCCTTTCCAACTGAAGGATAGAGAGTCCACCTTCCATGCAAGTGGGTGGTATGTCCTTGTGCAGAATTTCTTGAGCTGGTGTTTGAGTGGGGATGCGAATAGGTCTATTTGTGGCATTCCCCATTTCTTTGTGATGGCCTTGAAGATGTCCGGGTGTAGCATCCATTCGTGAGCATCCGAGGTAGTTCTGCTTAACATGTCTGCTAGGATGTTTTCGTTTCCCGGTACAAATATTGCCTGTAACTGGATGTTGTAGCTCAGAGCCATATTCCAAAGGTCCAGAGTCATTCTGCATAGGGGGTATGAATGAGTGCCTCCCTGTTTGTTGATGTACCACATGACTGTGGTGTTGTCTGTCCTTATCATTAAATGGCCTTCTTTGAGGAATGGTCTGAAATTCTGGATTGCTAGTTTTACTGCCAGCATTTCTTTTTGATTTATGTGCAGGTGCAGCTGGTCTGGAGTCCATAATCCTTGTATGCATTTGTCCAGCATGTGTGCCCCCCAACCTAGGTCTGAGGCGTCCGTTGTGATGGTTTGGCTTGCTTGAAAGTTGTGGAAGGGCAAGCCTGGGTTTGACTGGCATGCTTGAGCCCACCATAGGAACTCTTGTTTCAGGCATGGGATTAGTGGTATTTCGGTTTCTAAGCTGTGCCTGTGTTGAGACCATAAATTCTTTAGGTACCACTGTAGCTTTCTCATATGCAGTCTGGCATGGGGGACCAGGATTATGCATGATGCCATGAAGCCCAAGGCCTGCAGTACTTTCCTTGCTGTTAGTTTGTTCTGCTTTGTTAATGCCAAGAAGTAAAGAGGGAGTTGTTCTTGTTTTTCTGCAGTTAGGAATGCCATCTGTTTTACTGTGCCCAATTCCGCACCCAAGAATGTTCTTGTTTGGGATGGTATCAGTCTTGATTTTTTTTAAATTGACTGTGTATCCCAGGGCTTGTAGTAAGCAAATGACTCTTTGTAAGTCTTTTGTCAGCTTGCTCTTGTTGTCCGCTTGTATCAGGCAGTCGTCCAGGTATGGATAAATTTGGATTCCCTGTAGCCTGCAATGAGCGATTACTGATGCCAGGTATTTTGTGAATACTCTGGGCGCAGTAGATAAGCCAAAGGGCAATGCTGAGAATTGATAATGCTCTGATCCTGCAAGAAATCTGAGGTATCTTCTGCAATTTGGTCGTATGGGGACGTGAAGGTATGCCTCCTTGAGATCTAGAGTTACCAGCCAACACTCCTTGCCCAGCATGGGAAGAAGTTGCTGTAGGGTCAGCATTTTGAATTTTGGAACAATGATGAATGTGTTTAAGGCGGACAGGTCGAGAATAGGTCTCCAACTTTTCTCTTTTCTTGGTACTAGGAAGAGTCTGGAGTAGAATCCTTTGCCCTGTTCTGTAGGTGGTACCCTTTCCACAGCTCTCATCTTTGTTAATTGAGCTATCTGTTTTAGAGCTTCTGTTTTTGGTTTGGAGGTAGGTTTGGCATTCCTCTTTTTTCTGGTAATGTGTGGAAATGAAACCTGTAGCCTTGGTCTATAGTTTGCAAGATCCACTTGTCTCTTGTGATATAGTGCCAAATTTTTGAAAATAAGGCTAACTTTCCGCCTAAGGGTGCTGCTATTTGTTCCTGGTGCTGTGTCAGAGCCAAGTCACTGTGATTGTCCTGTTGCAGTGGCAGTGGTTGTGTCTGTGCCTCGTTGGTTATTGCCTTGCCACTGGCGTCCTCTGTAGGCACCTCCTCTGGATTGATTTCTGCCTCTGGAACGTCTATTCCTGCCTCTCTGAGATTTAGAGGAGTCTGGAAAGGACCAATTTTTGGAAGGCCAGTTCCTGCTAAACCTTGGTGGCTGAACCTGTAAGAAATCTTTAACTGTTTGTACAGATTTTGCCTTCTCTTCCATTTTCTTCATTACTTGCTGGGCAGGAGAACCAAATAGACTGACCTTATCCATAGGAGCATCTAATAGCTTTACTTTAACATGATCCGGCAAGACCTGTTCTTTCAACCATGCATGCCTTCTTATAACTGTGCCAGTCATGGCTGATCTAAATGAAGCCTCCAGTGCATCATAGCCACATTTTAAAGAATGGTTACTAACCTGCTGAATGTTATTCACCATTTCTAAAACATATTTCTTATCTAAGGAATCATCAGAGGACAGTTTCTTAGTTAACTGATCAAGCATAAACTCTTGGTATTGGATCATATGAAACTGACAGTTCAAAGCTCTAGCTGAGAGAGTAGCAGAGGTGTAAACTTTTTTACCCCATCTCTCTAAGGACCTGGATTCCCTTTCAGAAGGGAGAGGGTTTTTTGCTGAGGTCGAAGCTACTGCCTTAGGCCCCTGGGAGATAGTCTCAGGATCGGGGAGCCTTGTATAGGTGGTGATGAGTGTCCGGTACCCTGTAAAACCTATCGGGCTTGGCAGGGGCTGGAGGTAAAGTATCAGGAGCAGTGCAAACATCATTAAATGCATCATCCACAACAGGAAGAACTGGAGGTATAGCTAAGGGCCTATGTTGCGGTAAATGTAGAAAGGTCCTAAGCCTTTTTCTTGAATCAGATAAATCTTGTCCCTGCCATTGGAATTGCTCTCTCATGGCATGTAAGGTTTCCCCAAAGGAAAATTCCTCTGGTGGAGAGGCAGAAAGAATAGATTCTTCAGCATCGGAATCTTCATAAGTAGAAAAAGGAGCCTCTGGATGGTCTGTATTGTCTGAATCATCAGAAGAATCATCTGAGGACACTGGCTCAGGGGGCTCTGCTCTAGGTCTCTTTTCTGGAGGCTGAGAGGCCCTGTCTGGGTGAGATTGGGATCCCCTTATTAAAGAGATGAGATCCTCGGCCAGAGTAAGCATTTGAGAACTGGAACTGGGCCTGTGTGAGGGGGGCTTAACAGGCACAGATTTAGCAGATTTGGCTGCTTTAGCCCTGGCAAAGGCCTTAATAGACATGGCTGCAGGAGGCCTAGCAGCACCACGTGCTGGGGTAGAGACATCCAAAGGGATGGTGTCCGATAATTCTAGAGGAACCACATTAATAGGCAAAACTTCAGAGGCCGATTCAACTAGGGTAGCAGGAGCCTCGGTAGTAGTCATGGATTCGCTGAAGATTGACCCATTTGCTCGGTTTCGCCAAAACCGAGACACTCGGTTTGCTTAACCGTGGTTTCGGCCGAAACCGCGGACTGCAGTGTCGGTCTTTTCTTTGCGTTTCTTAACAATTTGAGAAGTCGGAGGATCCGACGGCATAATGTACGCAAAATCTGAGCCGAAAAACTGTTCAGCAAACTCCGACCGACGCCTAAGCGTTCATCGGTTGAAAGAAGCACAGGCTAAACAGGCTGCTACGTCGTGGTCTGGGCCTAAACAAGGTAAGCAGTAAGAGTGGAAATCTTTATGAGGTATTTGTTTCCCACAAGTTAAACAGTTATTCACTTTTTCTGACATCGGCTGAGGCAAGAAAGAGTCCCCAACGGGGTACTTAGCTTTTAGAAGTCTTCGAAGTAGTATTCGGTAGTAGTAATCTCTGGATCTGACAGACCGGCACTTGCGAACAGCTTCTGCTTCGGGCGCCACGCGGCAAGAAAGACTGAGGAAAATGGCGTCGGCTGATGCCTTTATACCCGAAGACCAGCAGAGATGACGTCGGGTGAAGTGCGACACCAGCCGAGGCCAGACCCAGACTTTGGAATCCGGCCGACCGAAGGGCTGCCTGACGACAGGACAACCCATTTGTTAGGACTGCAGATGCATCCTTGAAGGACATCTGCCCTATTATCATTTACAGAAGCCATCAATAGAAATCGTAATAAAAACAACTTCTCTTCTGCACTCTTTATTGACCTCTCAAAAGCGTTTGACATGGTAAACCATTCCCTTCTTATCAACATTCTTGAATCCCTTTCCCTTGACTGCCTGGCAGTTAAATGGTTCAAGTCCTACCTTACCAATAGGCAACAGGAAGTTCTCTGGAAAATAATATATCATCCATTCTGCCAGTCACACTCAGGGCTCTATTCTAGGTCCACTTTTCTCACTGTTTATCAACGACTGCCATGTAGCCATTTCAGAAGCCACCTGCATTCAATATGCAGATTATTCTACACTAATATGCTCAGCAAACTTCCCAACTGATCTACATTCTCTTACTCAAAATGTTTTCAACATAGTTGAAACATGGTTCACAAAACATTGTCTCCTGCTCAATGCCAAAAAAACTCCTTCTCTTCACACCCACCAGTAAATTCTCCCCCATAGATTTCTCTGTCATCTCCAATAATGGCACAATTATATTCCCCGATTCTACCACTAAATTGCTAGGAGTTACTATTGACAATAACCTTACATTTGACAGCCACATAAATAACACCATAAAAACTGTCAACAGAAAAATAGGCTCCTTATAAAGAATTAAACCTTTCCTAACACCAATAGCCAGAACTAAGATTGCACACTCCCATTTAATTTCAACTCTTCTGTATGCCTTACCAATATACACTAATCTAAAGAAAAATAATCTGATCAAACTAGCTAATTCCTATAATAACATCGCTAGATTTGCCACCGGCAATCCTTTTAGAACTCACCACTGTCTGAATCTAATGCAGCTAGGCTGGCTTGAATTTCAAAACCAACTCACCATTGCCCACAAGATATTTTATAAACCTAACAGCACTCCTATACTCTCCAATCTCATAATCCCCTACAAAAATCTAAATTCTCTTCGCTCTTCCAGTAAACTTCTTGCTAGCATAAACAAGTCTTACAATATGGCTGTAGTTTCTCTGTTTTCCAACTCTGTGGGAAAAAACTGGAACCTACTGCCTAATGACCCAACTTTAATTTCTTCACTGCCTCTCTTTAAACAAAACCTCAAAAGACACCTCAAAACACACTGTTTATGCCCCTGCAGCGACCCTGATTAACCTTTTCCTTCACTACAGATATTTCTCCTCTTGAACCTCTACTTATTTCACATTCATTGAAGTAGGACTGTAACTGCTTAACAGAATTCAACATACTGGTGTAATCTATCCTGCTTGATGCTCTGAAAGTCTCTATCCTTTTTGATGTACTGATAGTCTACTCTACATGCATCTCACTGCATACTGATTATCCTGTACATAGTCACCTTTACTATTGTAAATACCTACTTTATTAATACTCCTGTATTTTTTAGCATTCTTATTACTTCCTGTATTTTTAATAATCTTCTACTGAAATCCTTTATTTACAATGTATTAATATTGATTTTTAATTTTTAAATTCCAATTTTTATTTGTTGCCACTGGAGCTTTTCTCCCCGGGCCTCTACTGAAAATGGAAATATATCCAGTTAGACTAGCCTGGTTAACAAATGTAAAATAAAACAAATAAATAAAATGTCACCATTATGTAATAAATCCATTAAGCTATCAATTCTCTTATAAGCTCTTGTAACACTCATTTTGTCAGACCTAACACAACTCAGATCATCCAACAAAAGCTTCCTGCCTTCTACATAATCAACGTTTTTCAAAATCACTAAGCAATTACCCTTACCAGATTTAATAAAATAACTCATCCACACATTTTAATTCATATAAAGCTCTTTTTTCCTCTCTAGTTAAATTAGTTAAAGGCTTACCCAAATTACAAACAATATATTTTTTTACACATAGGTAAATACTAGGCTATCAGTCTGCAGACTATTACAAGCCTAGCCAATAACCAGAGGTCAGCATCAAATGTTGCAACTTGTATCTGTAAGATAAAGACCTTTACAATTATGCCAATCCCACCTCCAAACTGTTGGCTTGCTTTTGGACGACCATGGCAAAAAGTCACTAACCTCATCTAAAATATACTCCAGATTTAGTTTCCATATATAGTCTCAACTCTGTTAATACAGTAGCTCTGTCTGACATTCTCAAATTAACAAGGTTAAAACTATATTATAAAATGCAGTCTTGATCAAAAGTAAACCAGATTTAAATGATGCTGTATTCATCAGAAGTGATCTGAATTTAAGCTCCTTAAGATAGAGAGGAATCAAGTTGGTTTGGACTGTATGACTGGGCATTTTAATCAATGTCAAGTGTGGCATTACAGTAAACTCTCAATTAACCGGAACTCGAGCACAGGGCAAAAAAAAAAAAATTCAAATAAATACAGAATAATTTTCGTGTGTTGCACCCCCCCCCCCCCGCAAAAACATACCTTACATTTTTAGAGTTTTAAAGTTTTAAAAAGGAAGATAGGAATAAATTCCCTCTCTCTCCAACCTGAGAACAAGTCAAACCAACCAAATAGTATAGGGTACAGTATTAGTCAGGCCTATTTTTTAATTTTAACTCTCAAGCAACCAGAAACTACAGTTATCCGGCATCTACCAATCCCCAAGGGTGCTGGTTAGCTGAGAGTTTACTGTACTTGGCGATTTTTAGTAAAAGTATGGGTTTCTGAAGGAGTTTCAGTAATAAATTGAGAAAAATGATAAAAATTAAACTTAGAAATTCTAAGACCATTTAAAAAAAAAAAGTGGTCAACAAAATTGTTTGTCCCAAATGGACAGTCACTCATATTTGCTGTACTATTTCCCAACCATGTACTTTTGAAGAAGTGTCCATTCTGGCAGGTGAAGCTTGCTGTATTGTCTTCAAAACAAACTGAATTACATTATTATGGCCAATATTTCTGTCTACTGGCCAATCAGCCATGTGCATACCAGCTATAGCTATTGTAATGGCAGATGTGTTTTACTTGAAACTACCCAAGATAATGGACTCATTAGTAGGACTATTTTGTAATGTTCGTACCTGAAGAGACACCATGAAACAAGACATTACATAACAACAATACGTTGAAACTGCATCTGAGGGGGATATTATTTGAGAGACAAAAATCAGAGAGTAAACTGAGCACAGGCAAAACTTAAAATTTAATACACCCTTAAGAATAAGTATGAACTAAACACACTAGTAAGTAGGATAAAAAAAAGTGAGATCAGAGACAAGTATTAGCAATGTGATGTTGCCATACCAAAAAATGGCACAGAAAAAAATGCAATATTGATAGAGTGACACAGAAGAAAACCGAGATTAGAAGACAGACAGTAAATTCTTTAAGGGGAGATTATGTTTAGGAGAAAGCTACTACATGACAGAGCAAAACCCCTAAAAGGGAAGGCATCTCTGATCAATACTAGCAAAAAACTACGATCACTCATAAAATCATCCAAGGCCAACTTTGAGAGAAAAATCGCTAATGACACAAAAGACAATCATAAGGCCTTCTTTAGCTATGTTAGAAACCTGGGTGGAAACTCCCAGATATGCTCAGAATTAGTCCAAAATGATACAAAAAATCACTGAACCCACAGACATTGCCAACATACTGGCAGACAGGTTCAGTGCAAATTTCTCCCCTCCCCAAAGGAGAAATATCTATCCCACCAGAGTCTAGCCTCCCAAACATCTCAGATGCCCAGGTGAGAGCTGCTCTCTAAAGCAAAAACACAGCATCAATGGGACGGACGGTGTCACCGGCAGTGTGCTACATGTACTCAATGAGGGACTAAACCCACACATAAGGCTGCTGTTTAATCTTAGCCTTACTACAGGATACGTACCCAAAGAATGGCGTACGGCAACTGTGGTCCCACTCCACAAAGGCGGTGCTTCTACGGACCCTGGAAATTACCGCCCCATAAGCTTGACAAGCCTTGTCTGCAAAGCTATGGAGAGGATCATAATGGAACTCATAAATAAAGACATTGGGGACCTACAGACACTGGATCCTACCCAATTTGGCTTTGTCAAGGGCAGATCCTGCCTCTTGAACTTGGTCGACTTTTTCGAAACAGTCACCAAGGCCATTGATGAGGGTAAGGCAGTTCACACAGCCTACCTTGACCTAACAAAAGCGTTCAACACAATACCCCACTTGGGCATCATAGAAAAGCTCACCAGCTTAGATGTAAACCCATATGTCACAAGATGGGTTGCAAACTGGCTCAAGGACAGAACACACAGGGTTAGAGTTGCTGGTGCCATGTCAGACTCTAAGCCGGTCACGAGCGGTGTCCCAAAGGGCTCAGTCCTGGGCCCCCTCTTGTTCGGCATTTATTTTTCTCAAGTGCAGGTAAACAGGGGGATTGTGGCTGACAAAATTTGCAGATGACTGCAAACTGGGCACCATAATTGACACTCCATCAGACACAGACATCCTCCAGAGAGGTCTCATAGAAATGGATAACTGGTGCCAGAGCCATGGCCTTAAGCCAAATGCCAAAAAATGTATAGTCATACCCTTTGGGAAAAACAAGGTAACCCCTAATTACCACATAGGTGGTAATCCATTAAACACGGAAGAAGTTATCAGGGACCTGGGGACCCAAGTTGACCATAACCTCTCTTTTGACACTCACATTGCCAAAGTGGTTAGGAAGACCTTCTACATTGCCCACCTGATCATGAAGAGATTCACATCCAGATCAGGAGAGGTCATTGTACCCCTGTACTCTTCACTTATCAGACCAATGATTGAGTACAACGCCCCATTCGGAATGTACCTTACCCGACACCTGCAGCAGTTGGAAAGACCCCAAAAGTTCCTCACCAAAAGGATAAAGGGGCTCAAACATATGTCATACGCTGCCCGACTGAAGAAACTCCAGCTCTATTCAGTCGCATACCGTCTGCTCAGAGGTGATCTGTGCCTACAATGGACATGCTCCACCTCAAAAAATCCAAATCCACCAGAGCCACGAGAGCAAGAGACTTAAACCTCAACACGGATATAAATAGGACATGCTGAAGGGACAGATTAATCACCCAGAGACTCCCTACACTATGGAACAGAATCCCAGTCCATGTGAGGCAGAGCCCCTCACTGACTCTGTTCAAGAGAAATATTGACGAGTGGATGGGAGATCGTAGGTTTACCCCGGGAATCATCTCTGTGTCACTGCTGGACAGAGGCACAGCAAACTAATGGGTATAGTATTCTCATCCTAAGGGGTGGTGAAAGCCACACACACTCTGGCTAGGCTTATAAATGCCCTAGGGCAGATAGCCTAGTATGAACCTATGAACCTATGTTCATGCATTTGCAGAGCATAACATACAAGACGACATTTCATAAGTACTTAAACACAGAGCATGAGATAAACTATACACTGAATGAGTAAGGATTGTTACAAATATCAGAACTATATCACAAAGGGAATAATTTTCTATCAACGGACATGTTGACAGAAATTCTTCCCTTACTAGTCTTTTTTTTTTTTTTTTTTTTTGCTTTGACTCTACTTACTTCAACAATGACAGGTGTTGGTAGGGTCTTGCTAGGTGTGGGTGTGTGTTTCTTTAGTTATGTATGTTAATAGTTTCAAGTAAGCATTTCTCACTTTTCTACTCATACAAGTTTTTGATACCTTAGGACAAAGTGGCGGTATAACTCATTGGTGTTGTGGAATATGGTTCCTCCAAGGACACACCAGCAGCGACTGTACACCACCAGCATAGCAAGTGAATAAGGAACCAAGAAGAACCACATATTAAGACTTAGTGGACATGGATAGACATGCATTTATGTCCTCAGTCTGGACAAAAACATATTAGCAAAGTACACAGTTTCATGCAGGTCCATAAGCAGATGGTTGAAATCATCATCCAAGCAGAGTAAGTGATTATATATGCCATCCTGGATGTGACCATTATGATTAGCATCATGCACGAAGGTGTCAACTGGAGCCATCATTAGTTCATGACACCTTTTGTAGCAAACACAGATCCTACTGTGCTCACTCAAAATGAGGTCATGCAAAGCCATATCTGCCAGACATGACAGCACGTAAATACCACATATACCTCTGATCTAGCCCATGTGCAACTGTATATTTACATCCTGGAAGAAGCAAAGTCACACTACCAGTATTTGCTACGATGACAGAGCCACCTCCCTATTACGTGGCAACATACAGTGCGACAACGATTCTATTGTCCACTGCTACACAGAGTGATCCCACACTGGAAGACTTCCAGTCACTGAGGCAAAGCTGCTGAATTATGTCTACAATTAATGAATGTGATAAGAGGCCCAACAATGCTCCTAAGGAAGCTTCTTGTCATATGGCACTTTAAGTTGTCAGGAACTTACAAGATGCACCCATTTAAATGCTACACTTCGGCAATGTTGCCACAACAAAGGACATGACAATCCCAGAAACCACAGGCTAAATGAGAAACTTTTTGACAGTTCTGTAGTCCAGGAAAGCGTTGTGAGTGGCATTACTAGTGTGGCAAGACTTTCCCATCAAGTGTGCTACCATGCAAGAAGTTCTCGGTTTGACCTTTCTACCATGCATAAGGAGTGAAAGTAATATTCACATTTTTCTAAAGAAAAAAAATCTCAGTCTCAAGAGTATGTATACTGTGGACAATAATCATCATTGCATCTGGTATATCTTGCTTAGAGAATATAGCTTTAAATGATATTTACCACATTCCTGTTCATTTGAGTTGTCTCTCTCAGTGTGTGTGTGTGTGTGTGTGTGTGTGTGTGTGTGTGTGTGTGTGTGTGTGTGTGTGTGTGTGTGTGTGTGTGTGTGTGTGTGTGTGTGTGTGTGTGTGTATGTATGGGTGTGTGTATGTATGTGTGTGTGTATGTATGTGTGTGTGTGTAGGTGGGTGGTGCAGTAGTTAGAAAAACTGCAGTCTATCATCTCTGGATGAGTGGTCATACAGGAGTACATTAAAAAAAAAAACTCAGTGGAATGGTCATACTAGATTACTGTTAAATCAAAGAATTTTGCACAGTTCAAGTAGGACATATTGAACATTGCAAAATGTATGAAGCCCTATGACTGTCAGAATTTTAACGAGCTCTACAGGCTCAGGTACAACTGCTGATCAGTCAACTGCAAAACTAGTGAAATTATCTGTATACAACACGTTAGGTCATTGTCAAAGTACTACTACCCTGGATGCGCAGTAACAAGCCTCACCCTCACCCAGTCCATCACACATGTACACCTTGAGTGTTAGATGTGTGTCCTTTGACATGGCTTCCAGCATGCATATGGTAAATGGGAGCCAATAACCTAATCAAGTCTTACTTTCTCAAAGGCTAGAACTAGTTATTTATCCTTTTGTTGATCAGATTAGTCTCACTAGGCTGGCCTCTTTTCAGGGGAGACCTGATGCTGCATTTAGACTACTACGGGAAATTTTGGCCAGAATAACTGGGAACATCGCCTATTCTTTTTGATATCAGACATGTGATCTTTTTTATCCACCTGAGGCACTACATTTTACCAAAATATTACTTGTATGGGAGAGGTTGGTAAAACAGTTAAGGTGTTTATCTTACAGACACAAGGTGCAGGGTTTTATTCTTGCATGTAGTAATTGGATAGGCTTAAAAATGGCACACAAGGGCAGTTAGCCTAGTACTAACATATGAACCCAAGTATGCATTAAATCAACGATACAACTACTCCTTTCTCCTTACTAAACAGAAGAATTAAAACTAAATGTTCTATAACACTGTTGCTTTTTGTAGCTCATAACTGTGTTTTTTTCCCTGCAACATTTTGAATGAAGCTAAATTTTTTAAATAAACTGAAGACTTTTGATTCATGCAGTGCAAAACCACCACCACCACAATAATCCATGAAGCACACAGCAACAGGAACACAGTACACGGGTCAACACTGTATTTAAAACTGTGATGCTATGAACTCATCATTCCATGATCATATCCTAAAGTATCTCTCTGTTCCAGTCTCCCTCGTTTTAGTTCATGACATCTACAGAAGAAAGATGCGCATATGCCTTGTTATTGATTTTTTTTTTCATAAAAACGTTCTTTTGTTAGAATACACTATACACCTTGTTGTTATATTCGGGGAAATGCTTTAGAACGCATGCAAATAAGACAAATTCCCATCTCATAGCATCTTGTTTCTGAAGCCTGGAGGGCTCCTCCAAAGGGAAAACTAGACCCCCCCCCAGAGAATTCAAGTATTTTTTAGAAAGAAAAGCAAAGAAAAGAAAAAGTTGAACCAAACAGGGACACTAACTGCAGTTCTACTTTGACTACTAAAGCGAATTTATACTGTTGCCTTTCTTAAATAATTTTTCTCCATACTACTGACAAAATGAATGTCTTCAGGTAATGAGTAACCTGTCAAATATATATAGATATAGATATAGATATATAGATATATAAATAAAACCCCACAGTATTGTTGGGTTCAGTCTGAGTGTCAATATCTGGGTTAATCCAGTAGATACAGTCAGTCTATTTACAGGTGATCTGATAAAAAGCAATGCTAAAATACAAACTATCAGCTGAAGTACATAAAGTAGCTGTAGATACTACGAGTAATGCTATTAGATAACCATTCTGGAGATTAAAAGGCAAAACTTTATGTGGTAACATTTCATACTAAGCCAGGCTATGCCTGAAACAGATCTCTTGCAGATCATATTACAAACATTTTCAGGATGATTAGTAGCTCATTTTTAGAACAGCTACTTGAAGAAAAGTGTGTGCAGACTGTCTCAACATGTGTTAACTGGCTAGAACTTGTAATAAAACAGACTGACAGGCACATACACACAGTCTTTCTTACGAAGAGAAAAAATATTACTTATCAAAGATTTCAAGTGCCAATTAGGCATCTTAGTTTTAATGCTTACACTGATGCAGCTTTAACAGGTTGTACATGCTGCCTGTCATGGACTCTCTTCACTCCAGTCACTCAATGAAACAGTGTCTCATCCTACATGAAAGCTTCACAGTAGTACCTCTTTAAAAAAGTTAAGCAAATTTCAGAAATACTGCTATATATGAATTACAATAGTACATGACACCAAGCTTTAAGTACTACATGTATGGATCATGCTAAGTCTGTAGATGGATAGAGACCATGGCAATTATTACTACTCTGTCCTCAGTTCTGAATACTGCATGTACCTATAAAATAAATGAATCATTTAAAAATCTTGGAATATGTGCAAAATAAAGGATGGTTAAAAATAGCAGAAGGGTAAGCCATTGGTGACTGCACAATGCTTTAGCAAAAAAAAAAAAATAAATAATCAAACTGCTATCCAAACTCTGAATGAAATGAACTGTCACAATGCTACATAACTATCATGCAATGATTTGTCTGTTAACTGGCTATTATTACTATGCAACATGTCTTACAACCCAGTATGCAAGTCAAATTCTATATTTTCCTGTGCACATTTCTAGACATACTTAAGATTTATTTATTTTGTTGTACTTCATTTAACTGGGATAGAACACTGATCCACGGGATAATTTTTAGGATTTTCCCAACAACAAAAAAATTACATTCCGTTTACACAAAGGATTCATAACTGCATTCTGTAACAACAATTACTGGGAAACTTGCCTTAAATTGAAAAGATCAGAAAAAGATATAAGGGAATAGTCTTGCGTTCACACCAGGAAGATTGACCTGTCTGATGCTGCCATGTCATTAACACCATAGTATTTAGCTGGGACTTGAAAAGCAGAAAATGTAACACTGGCACTGACCAAAGGGAAAGTGAGAGGAGCATCTGGCTTACAAAGGTTTCACTGTTCACAAGGCTGGGTAATCTTAGATCTTTTGTATATCACAGAAAGTGCCATCTACAGCATCTATAAAATACACACAAACTTACATCCAAGAGTCATTACAAACTAATCAGAGGCACTTTTGCTACGCAATACGCAAGTCAGCAACATTTATTAGGTTCACAGGCAAATGCTAGGCTAGCTTCCCTTGTGGGACATTTTAAGCATAGCCTATTTCCCTCAATGAGAATCAAACCCTGTACCTTTTGTCTGTGAGGTAAACACCTTAACCATTATATCTATTCAAACAGAATGGAAGTGAAATAAGATAAGTCAGCTGCAACCCCCAACACACACATGGAAGAACGTTGATCAAAACAATTAAATCCTTCGGGAACTCCATCCCTAGCATGAGGACATTCAGGGTTAGAATAAAATTAAAGTTACTAATGACTAGCCATTGTGTTGCCTGCAGGTTTGAATAAAGTAGGATTTCAAGGCAAGATAAAAAAATATATATACATGCTTCTCTAGAGAATACTTATGCGAACACAAAGCACTGTATTTTGGCTCACCATTTATCATAAATTACATACTGAAAAATGATGAGCTGAAAAACCATTAAAAACACCAAAAATATTCTTTTTTGCAGGAGGACAATTTTCCCACTGCTCCACCCCCCTAAATATTATATATACCAACTCCATAGTCGCAAAACAGTGAAGAAAGGGGGGGAGAAATAATGCCAGCTCTCATTATACATTACACTGCGATGAGACGCACCACAATGAAACACTGTCGCACTAAAGATGCAAGATGGCATAGTCCGTGATCACCAGTAGATATGCCCTTTCCTTGTTTGCCTGGATTAACTTTTAGAGAGTTCTCTCACAGTTTTCTACTTGTATTACGCACTGTGGTATGTTGTGCCTCCAGCCAATTTTGCCCTCAGTCATGCCTGTTATACAAAACTAAAACCTACGTAAAATTGTAGGTTCCCCTATGTAACATCACAGAAATTTTACTGAACTTTAGCCCTATGCAATGTCAATGTACAGAAAGCATGTCAATGCGTCCACAGACTTTAATGGATGCTCCACAACAAGAGCTCTGGCCCTATTCATAGTCTATGGGCGTACCCCCATGTTATCCCTCCAGTGATGTCACCAAAGAATGAAATAGTAGTATGTGGGTGGATTTTGAAGAAGTTGTTTAAAAAGCTTTTCATTAGGAAGGCGTCTACATAATATTGGTATGATGCAGTGGAAAATGCATTGGGACACTTACTTTAAAAAGTGCCAGGATGTACACTTAAAACTGCAACAGAGGACTTTATAGTGCAACTGTTCACAGCGATCCCATCAGTTTCGGAGTCATTTACAAGTGAGAAAATAGGAAATCAGTCAAAATTAACAAGCACACTCCAAGCATACATGATTCAGTCCATTAATGTGAAATACTTACCACCCTGTTTCAAAGAGGCCACTGGCCTACTGGGACTGCTATAAATATAGCATGAAGACAATGGTTTGGTATTGGGCTTAATACGGAGGAATTCTAGCTCCTACAGATAGGTGTTGTGGCTTTCTTTGGTCATACAGGGAGTTTTATAGCTAGCTAATAAATGTGGACCCTTCTGATAGTGATTTGGACAGGAAGTGTTCCTCTGTAGACAGTCTCCCATATGAATATCTAAAGACTACCTACTCAGTCTCTATCTTGATCCATCCATTTGTGAGTAATATGTCCCAGCTCTCTGGAAAAAAAATTTTCCTCTTCATAAAAGGAGAAACTCCACTGAAAAAAACTTCAGACCAATTGCAATCTTGTCCCCTCTTTCCAAGATCTTCAAAAAATGTATTCATAAACAACTTTTAATACACTTACCCCAAGACAACCTATTAACCTCTACCAAACACGGCTTTTGCCCAGAT
The DNA here is from genome assembly GCF_019279795.1 of Protopterus annectens. Classification (NCBI taxonomy): domain Eukaryota; kingdom Metazoa; phylum Chordata; order Ceratodontiformes; family Protopteridae; genus Protopterus; species Protopterus annectens. Next base: position 5,654,282 of record NC_056728.1, on the reverse strand, counting down.
CAAAAGCATAACAACTGCCCTTGTTGCCTTTTTGCAGCACGTCATTAAAGCCAGGGATAACAATTTGGTTTCTTCCCTCTTTTTAGATCTCTCTAAAGCTTTTAATACAGTCTCACATACCAAACTACTCTCAAAAATGTCTGCTTTAGGCTTTTCCAGTACAGCAGGCACTTGTTTCTCTAGCTACCTATCTAACCAGCTACAATCAGTTAATTGGCTCTCTACTTACTCATCGTTTCTCCCAGTTAATACAGGTGTCCCACAAGGCTCCGTACTTGGCCCTCTCCTTTTTAACATTTGTATGTAATCTACATACCTTCTCCCAACAAGCTACACTTATACAATATGCAGAAGACTCCACTGTCTTTTGCTCATCTAATTCTAATAGTCCTTCCCAGTTTCAATCACTCAGTAGGCTTTTAACTCTACTGAAAACTGGCTTAGTGATAATAGGTTTTTCCTAAATCCAAATAAAACAAAACTGCTCTTATTTCTCCCCAAATCCCAAACACACACAAAAGACACCTTCAAAATATCCTCTTTCAACAATACTGAAACTGAAGTTGTACCTCACACAAAGTTACTTGGTGTCAATATAGATGATGAATTGAAACTGGAGCTTCATATTCAAAAGTGCATAAAAGAACACACCAAAAACTGGGCATGCTCTATGGATCAAAGAGATTCCTTACCAGCTTCTCAAGAGTTACTCTAGCCAATACATACCTCCTTCCTTCATTAGTATATGCCTCATCCATTTTCACCAATATTGGATCAAAACTGGAGCTTTGCTATAGCAAAGTAGCTAGACTGGCAGCCAGTCAGTCATACAACTCCCACCACTGCTCTACCCTCAAATATTTAAACTGGCTCGAGTTACCTCGCTACCTGAAGTTCACCCAACTCTTCCTTGCTCATAAGATGGTATACAAATCCTCATCCTGCCCAGCAACCAGCACCATTCTTAACTATTACCTCCCTAATCACCCTCTTCGCTCATGTGATAAACACCTCCTTGAAAACCATAAAGTGAAAAAAAAAATCTGTCATTCACTTCCTATATTCTTACTCAGTAGCCAAGGTCTGGAACAGTATTCCTACAGATATTAGAGCAATGCCATAAAGTCACATATTCAAACAATCTCTAAAGCGATTTCCCCTCAACTCCTGGCTCTGTACATTTCTTACACCAGGCTGACACTAGCCATTACTCCTTCCTTCTCTTCCTTTTTTTTCTCTTGCTCTTCTTTTTCCCATTTCCTTTCCTCCCTTCTCTTAGCCAAAGCACCAGTTACTTCTCCAACAGCTCCCTAACTTCAACTCAATTTCCTAATCTCCCTCACCTGCAAAATCTCTTGCCTTTTTCTTGGTCTTTTGCCTGCATTTAAAATGCTTAACATCTTTACCATTGGTTATCACTGATTGCATAGGTTTTCAGTACCCTAGGATTCACCATATGATGTTCTGATTTGACATTATTTATCCTGTATGTTGAGTCTACTATTTGTTACCACCCTTCATGTGATATGTAATTTATTAATTGAACTAGGTACTTTGGAGCTTTTCTCCCTTGGCATCCGCTGAAAACAGGATTCATGCCCACTTGGACTTTCCCGGTAAACAAATGTCAAATAAATAAATAGTAAAATAATGCATCATGCTGGTTTACCAGCCTTGATGATGATCTCTTCTTGATTAACAATGAGACACCTTTACCTTTTTCCCTTTCTGGGCAGCACCTGGTCTAAACATGTAGATGAGGTTATAGCCCTGTAAGTGCTCTTTGCAGTTTGAAACAGTATCTCGTCATTATACAGTTACCCATGTCCTCCGGGAGCTTGTAAGGATTGGAGTTTCTTTTTTAGGCGCCTAGCATTGATCAGTAACACCTTCATATTTTACTTTGCTTGCTATATTATGTTGGCAAGTCTAACAGGTTGTTATTGCCCAGAAAAAGCAGTATGGAGGTGGACAATGTCCTTTATAATTATAAAAACCCTTTGGAGACAGATGCAGGCCATCGCTGGTGAAGCAGCATGGTCTGTTAGTCATATCTTCCCAGTCTGACAAATACTGAGCCTCCTTCAAAATGGCACCAAAAACAAATCCCATTACTGAAGTTATTTATCTTTTATTCATATTGCAGCAGCATCCTTGGAGAATGTAAAATGATGATCATTGCTACACTCAATCTACCTGCCAAGACACAATCAGAGCTCCATCATGTCTCTCTTCATATAACCCAGGGAGATAAATCTCAAGTCACTGGACACCCATGGGTACTAGGACAGAATCATACCAGTAACTGTTAAAGGACTTGAGTGTATGTGATTTGATGGATCCTAGCACAGCCAGACAACTAAAAGTCACTCTTTTCCTTGCTCAGCTTGGTAAGAGGTACATCTGTACGTACCCAGAATGTTAGGTTGAGTAGATAAGATGCCTGACTTGCACACTCAGCATCCATGACTGAGACTCCTTGTGCTATGTGAGGTGAGAGGCTTAACCTACGGAGTGTGCTCTGTGCTTGCGTTGCATTTACGGGTCTTTCAGGTGTAGGCAAGTCAAGTTTTAGCACCTTAACATTACGTACATGTGACATTTTTGCCTCCAAGGATATTCCATATGTGCATCTCTTACACGTGGTGTTATGCTGTTTGAGTAACAGATGATAGACAGGATGAGACAAGTCTTATACTGTTTCAAGATACCAGTCTCATACAGGCAAGAGTATAGAGTTCTGGTTCTTTTGTACCACTTTCAGGATTAGCCCAAAGGAGAGAAAAAAATCATATACAGATGAGTAATACCAGTTCCACACAGCAATGCAGCAATGATAGATAGAATACATTATTATAACAACAGGTCATTAACACAGCTTAGATGTGACAATTAAAACAGGATATCAGCCAGTGCTCAGCAGTTTTTTTTAAACATAACATTGTTGGAATATTATGAGAAAAAGACAGGATATCAGTCAAGTGTTCAGCAGGATTTTAAACATAAAACTTCTGGATCGTGAGAAAAATAGTTTGTAAAGGCAGACAGTTAAGCACACTGCCACAGCAGTATACAACACACACTCCAAGTCACATCAGCTAGTCTGAACACTTCATAAGGGACAGGAAGTCACTGTGGAGCTCAAGGGAGCTGCCACGGGAAAGTACATTTGACTAGCTACTTGGCCTGCTCATTTCTTCTGGATTTCACTTCTAATTGAGAGCTATGACCTGGGGAACAAATGGGCCATGTGGTTCTCACCCTGGGCAAGGACACAGGACACATCTTCCCTCTGATCATCACAGAGCTAAGGAATATACAGAATATGCAGCACTCTCACGCTGTTGAAGAAGGTGCCTAGGACATGCCATGAGAGTTGGAGCTGGCAAGCTCTCCTGCTGGCTCAGTATCCAGCATTCTGGAGAGGGGAAAAAAAGGTCAATTGTTGGCAAGTAAAGGAGCTATAAGGACAGTCAAGTAGATGGAGGGATCTCCTTGTTATTGGCAACTCAAATGTTAGACATACAGACTTGCCAATCTGACAAATACAAGGAGACCCCCAGAAAGAGCATATTGCATACCTACACATGTTCCCCCAAGCTGGCAGTCAAACAAAACATTTTAAAAAACAGAATAATTTATTAGCCAAATATCAACTGGTCCACCCACACATCCAACAATTGCTATGCAAGGACCTTATCTACTTATCAGCACCAGATCCCTAGGCCAAATATTTACTGCCCTTAGCAGTGGCCCAGATCGCCTAGATCTTGTCTCAACTCCCCTGCCCTCTAAACAGCCACACAAGTTTTTCCTACACTAGCTAAACCAGACCATTTAGTCAATCATCTGTTTTAGAAGCAGCCTCCCTAGACCCAGAAATCCATCTAAATCAAGAACATTTTTAAAAAACATAAACGGTTCAATCACACTGAATCCCTAAATATTGACACCCCAGCCATAACAAAGGTATATTCTGACCTATTAACTCACTGTAACAGACAACTGTTCTCTTACAACATAAGCAAAACAATATATACATCAAACGTGCAATGTACGTAAAATCTACAATAATGCCCTCCATGACCCGAGGTCATTGTATACTATATTGCCCACAATGACCCACAATCTGTAGCAATAATCATCATCTCCTTTTCTCCCATTTTCTACATGGGACTGGGGTATCGTGCCACTTGTTGCCATCTCTCCCTATCCAATGCCACTTTCCTACCTTCTTCGATAGTCGTTGATTGTCGCAGATCTTCTCACTCACAATCCATCCACCTCTTTGCTGGACACCCTTGTTTCTTCTTGCCTTCTTCCAGTCTGCCCCAAATCTTCTTCACCATATAGTTTTCTTCTTTCCTGCACATGTGCCCAAACCACCGTAATCTGTTCTCTTTGTCCTTTTCTGTAATTGCTTCTGCTCTTACATCCTCATCCATTCATGTGTCCCACAGTATGCATCCTACCACCTGTCTCAGCCACTTCATCTCCATCACCTCTAGCTTCTTTCAACTGCTCTGTCTTTACTGCCCAGGCTTCTGTACCATAAAATACTGGCCCCACCACTGATTTGTACAACTTTACTTTTAAAGCTTCTTTGGCATTCTTCTGTCATACAGTACACCTGACACATTCTGATTCTAGTGCTGACATCCTCATTCAAACTTCCATTCTCCTCAACCACCCCTCCCACATACTTGAAGCTATTAACCTGTTCCACTATTTTCCTTTCTATCTCAATTCTCAGCTTCTTTGGATTTCCTCCATTTGCTGCCATTACAACTGTCTTATCTGTACTCCATTTCATTCCATGTGCCTTCAGTTTTGCATTTCATTCCCCTACTCTTTGTTAAAGTTCTTGATTAGTCTGCCTGCAACACCACACTGTCTGCATACAACACATTTGTTGAGCTGATGTATTCCATCACTAGTATGAACAGCAGTAGGGTGAGATATGAACCCTGATGCACACCCACTCCCACTTGGAACCCCTCTGCAAGACTAAATACTGTCCAAGCTTTAGTCATTGGGTTCTTCCACATAGTTTTCACTAGTTCTACCAATGTTTCTGGGACTTTGAACCACTGCAGGACTGCCCAAATCAGCTTTCTTGAGACCTTGTCATATGCCTTCTCCAAGTCAAGGAATGCCCAGTTGGGATATTTCCTCATTGCTAGCTTATTCTCAAGTATCTGACACACTGCAAACATCAGGTCAGTTGTGCTGCATCTTGATATGAATTCAAACTGCTCATTTCCCATCTTACTTTCTACTACTCTGCATATCTGCTCATCAAATCACCCTCTCCAGAACTTTCATGCAGTGTGATAGGAGTTTGATACCTCTATATTGCCCACAGTTGCGAAGGTCTCCTTTGTTCTTGAACACTGGCACTAACATGCTTATTCTCCTATCACCTGGGATATGCTTTTCTTCCCATACTGCGATGAGCACTCTGATGAGCCATTTCTCCCCTATCTCACCCAACATCTTGATCGTATCTCCTGTTACCTTATCTTAGTTTGGTGCTTTCCCCGACTTCATTTCCTCAGTGCTGTTTATACTTCTTGTAGGGTGGGCTCCTCCTCTTCTCTCGCCACAGGCTATGTCTGGGGTAGTACAGTCTCTGTGAGGTATTCTTCATTCAGAAGCTGTTGGAAGTTCTCCTTCCACCTGTCTTTGATGTCATATGGACTGATGAGCAGGTTGTTCCTAGCATCCCTTATGAAGGATGTCTGACCATCTTCATCTTTCTGTCTTTGACTCCGTGGATGGCACAAAGAAGCTACTGGGTTACAAGGCACTTTCCAGAAGGTGGTAGAGAGCCTTTTACACTTTGTTCTTTGCTACTGCAACTCCTCGCTTAGTTGGCTCCTACAGCTATCATCTGGGCTAATACATTCAGCTATAATTTCACTCCCCTGACTAGATGCTCAGTCCCGTAATATTAATTCAGGTGAACCCCACCACCATCATCAATACTGACCAAGTCTCAACTACCCTCTTCACAAAAACTGGAGCCATCCTGCTGTTTACTTGTAAGCTTAAAAAAATCTCCTACCCAAGCCTCTCCAAAATTTCTTCATTTAAATGGTCTCCACAGGATACGTACATGAAGAATGGAGAAAGGCCACAGTCAATCCCTCAAGTGTGGACCCTCTGCTGACCAGTTAACAGTCCCATTAGTCTCACTAGCCTCATCTTTCAAGCCATGGAACAAATTTTAGAAAGTACAGTTGTGTACACTTACCATAAATGTAAATGTTAGAGTGCATTCACTGTTGCAGTCATCACATTTGGGTTATCTGCCTGCAGGCAGCCCTCAGCCGGCCTGAATACCAGTCTCTTCGGATTTCTGTGTCAGATGCTGTCGCTTCTTCCTTGACGTCAGGTCATCAGGGATATATGCAGCCAACTCAATTACATCAGTTTTTCTTGCCCCAGATGTCAGGTGCCCCCATAATAGGAAGCAATTAAATGTATGGTAAAACCCCCATCAAAAAGCAAATACACAAGAAAAAATAGACATACCAACCATAAGGAGGGGTAGAGCCAAGAGAAGTCAGGGGGCTGGAGGGAGGGTAACCAGGACTGCAACAGTGAATACACTCGAACATCTACATTTATGCTAAGTGTACACAACTGTACTATGTTATTCGTGTTTCACTGTTGCAGTTATCACATTTGGGTTGATTCCCAAAGCTACGGAAGGGAGGATAAAGTTAAAGAGCATTAGGGCCAGCTATTAATCCCTACAAGACTGCAGTGACAAATCCAGCTCTGGATTTAGAAAAGATAGGCAAGTGGTAATGCTTGGTGAAGATATGTACAGAGCTCCAGGTAGCAGCTTCTAGGGTGTCCCTGGTAGGGACCCCTCTGAGAAATGCCACAGAGGTAGATGCAGCCCTGGTGGAGTGTGATCTTGCCCCCGGTAGGGTAGGTTTTCCATGGTGCTTGTAGCAGAAATGAATGCAATGGGCAATCCATTTGGAAATGGTTTGCTTTGAAATGGCCTTCCCCTCTGCCCATATAGCAAAGCTAACTAGCAGCTGCTCAGATTTTCTGGTAGGCTTAGTCCTGTCCAAATATAATCTAAGTTGTTCGTGCACGTCCCCTTTGTTTTGTGGATTAGGGAAAAAAGTAGGCAAATGAACGGACTGATTTAGGGCCACAGAAGACACCACCTTGGGCATAAAAGAAGGGTTAGTCCTGAGTGAAACCCTGTCTGTGTGGAAGATAATGAAGGGTTCCCACTGCCATGAAGGCCTGTAATTCAGACATTCTTCTTGTTGAAGTGATGGCTAGAAGGAAGGCTGTTTTCCAAGAAAGGAATTTCAACTCAGCTGAAGCCGCTGGTTCAAAGGGGGGGGGAGAGTGAGCTTTTCCAATACAAAGTTAAAGGTCCCAGGCTGCAGTGGGAGCTCTCTTGGGGGGAGGATCTTAAATTTTTAGCCCCTCTAAGGAATTGCTTTAGCAAGGGGTGAGAAGAAAGGGGAGGCTCTATTATAATGTGCTGAAATGGCAGAGGCATGAATTTTAATTGACGAGAAGGATAGGCCCCTGTGGAGAATTTCTGTTAAGTACTGTAGAATCTGAGGTAAGCTGGGCACCGTTGTGCCCATCCCCTGAGCCAGGCTCCAGGAACAGTATCTTTTCCACTTTTCAGCATAAGATTTTCTAGTACTAGGCCTCCTTGCCTCCAGAATGACATCCAGTACCTGCTTACTGAGGGATGCTAAGGGAGAGCTCAAGGAATTAGCCAGGCTGCAACATTCAGAGTTTGAAGCTGAGGGTGCAAAAGCTGGCCCGCCTGCTGGGACAGCAAAGAAGGGGTCTGAGGCAGGTGCCATGGTCGTAGCAGTGCCATACTGCGCAAGAGGGGGTACCAGTGTTGTCGTGGCCAGTCTGCTGCAATCAGTATTGTCCTTGATTTGTCCTGTTTGATCTTTAGTAGAACCTTCAAGAGGAGAGGAAGAGGGGAAAGGCATACACTGAGAGGCTTTCCCTGGAAAAGGACAGGGCCATCCACTTTCCAAGCTTGGCTGTGGGGAGTTCTTGTGCAGAATTTGTTCAATTGGTAGTTCTGAGGGGAGGCAAACAGGACTATCTCTGGAGTCCCCCATTTGTTCCTCAAGAGGTTGAATGTTTTGGCATCTAATTTCCATTCGTGTGGGTCCATGAGATTTCTGCTCAAGTTGTCTGCCAGTGAATTTAGTATGCCTTGCAGGAATCAAGCTTGCAGGTGTACTTGGTATCTCAAGGCTGTGTTCCACAGGGCCATGGCTAGGCTGCAGACAGGATACGAGTGGGTTCCCCCCTGCTTGTTTATGTACTACATAACTGTGGTGTTGTCTGTCTTTACCAATAGTTATCCTGGAAGAATACGGTCTTTGAAGGTTGTCAGAGCATTCTGTACAGCTAACATTTTTTTTTGATTGATATGCAGGTGCATCTGTCTCGGGTTCCATTTGCCCTGAATGCACTGCCCTGCCATGTGAGCCCCCCATGCATAGTCTGATGCGTCTGTTAGGGTTTGGGCAGCAAGGGTAGAGTGAAAGGGAGTTCCCTGTTGTGGTAGCAGGCCTCTGCCCACCAAAGGAACTCTGTCTTTATACAAGGAATAATAGAAATCGTTTCCAAGTCCTGAGAATGTTGACACCATAGGCTTTTTAGATACCATTGGAGTTTCCTCATATGCAGTCTTGCATATGGAATTAGTAAAATGCAAGAGGCCATGAACCCCAGGGCTTGCAGTATTTTCCTTGCAGATAGCTAGGGTTTTGCGGCCAACAGTTTTAAGTAGGTTGTCAAGTAAACTTGTTTCTCTGGAGTGACGAATGCCATCTGGGAAGTTGTGTTCAAGCTTGCTCCCAGGAATACAATCCATTGGCAGGGTACTAGGTGAGATTTCTTTTCGTTGATGGTGTATCCCAGTGAGGTTAGAAGTTTCTTTACGAATGCCAGGTGTTGTAATAGCAAGTCCTGGCTTTCTGCCTGAATCAGACAATCGTCCAAATATGGGTAAATTGGAATATATCTCTGCCTGCAAAATGCAATGGCTGGAGCTAGGCACTTTGTGAATACCCTGGGCGCAGTACAGAAGCCAAAGGGAAGTGCAGAGAACTGATGGTGCATGGAGCCTGCCCTGAAGCGTAGGTATTTCCTGCAAGATTCCCTTATTGGGATATGCAGGTAAGCTTCCTTTAAGTCTAGGGTTGCCAGCCAGGCATGCTTGGCTAGCATGGGAAGAAGCTGTTGCAGAGTTAGCATTTTGAATTTTGGAACTACCAGAAAGGTGTTGAGAACACAGAGGTCCAGGAGTTGTCTTTTCTGGGCACCAGAAAAAAAAAGTCTTGAATAAAAGCCTAGTCCCCTTTGTTCTGCTGGGACAGGCTAAACAGCCCTGATAATGAGGAGAGAGAGAACCTGCTGTTGGGCCTCCGCCCATTGATTTGGGGGTAGGTCTGGCCAAGCATTTGGTGTTGGTAGGGTGTGGAAGTGGAATCTGTATCCTTGAAAAACTAATGTTCAAAACCCAAATTGTCCTGGGTAATGAGCTCCCAGTTTTTTGCATGCAGGGCGAACTTTCTTCCTAAGGGGGGAGGTAGTAGAGCAGGGCTTGGAAGGGTTAAGTCATTGTGCCATATTTCCATAGGGGAGTGGCTAACTACTCCCTGCTTTGGAATTGGGAGCCCCCCCCACTGCTTAGGATTCTGTGAAGCTTGAGACTGTAGCCTAGGTGGTCTGCTGTTCCTGGGTTTGGACTGAAAAGGCCTAGAAGGGACTAGAAAGGACCAGTTCTTAGAAGGCCAATGCCTACTGAATCTGGGAGGCTGTACTTGTAGGAAATCTTTAACAGTTTGCATAGATTTAGCTTTTTCCTCCATCCTTTTAAGGACGACTTCTGCTTTGCTGCCAAAAAGGTGGTCTTGGTTTAAGGGAGCATCCAGTAATTTAGCTTTTACATGATCTGGCAAGTTTTGTTCTTTAAGCCAAAAATGCCTTCTAAGTACAGACCCAGTGACAGCAGCCCTGCAAGATGCTTCTAAAGCATCAAAACCACATTGCAAAGTATGTTGACCAACTTGTTCTGCAGAATGCATTAAATCCTGTAATTCTGTGTGTTCAGTACAGTCAGGAATCAACATCATTTTCTGTTTATGTAGCCCCATGACATGCTGCTGATACTTTAACATATGAAACTAGCAATCTAAAGCCCTGATGGCCAAAGTAGCAGAAGTGTATACCTGCTTACCTCATCTGTCTAAGGCTCTAGAATCTCTATCAGAAGGGGTGGGATTTTTGACAGCAGTAGACTTAATGCCTTTTGGTCCTTGGGAAATGGTCTCTGTATCCACAGAAGGATTCTTTAAGAGAAACCTTTGAGAGTCAGGTACTCTGCAATACCGGTCAGGTTTTCTGGGAGCTGGAGGTAAAGTGTCTGTCTAGATTCCAAGAAAGCATCATCTACAATGTCCAGAACAGGAGGGATAGCTAAAGGCCTGTGTTGAGGTAGGAGTAAGAATTCCCTAAGCCTCTTTTTGGAGTCAAGAGTAATCCTAGCTTTCCTAGCGGAAATGCTCCCCAAGAGTGTGCAAGGTTTCATCGAAAGATAAATCTTCTGGAGGGGAAGCAGAGCGAATGGAATCCTCTGCATCAGAATCCTCATAAGTAGATAAGGACAAATCCTGGTAATCAGAAGGAGCAGAAAAATCAGATTCCTGATCAGAAAGAAACTTGGTTTTAGGTCTCTTAGAGGGGGAAGGCTGGCTTCCCCTAATCAAGGTAATGAGGTCTTCATCCATTCTAAGTATTGTTTTTTAGGCATATGGGCCTGGGCCTGCAGTTTGGTCGTCAGTTTCCTAGGCATGGTACGAGTTTTAGGCCTGGATGAAAATGATGGCGTAGGTTTAATATGAATGTCTGTAGGCCTGAATACACCCTCAGAAGTCGGTGCCTACACAGCTGCTCTGGACCCATCCCAAAGTAGAGCATAAGCAGATTACATAGTCGAAGAAGCGTCTCGCGGCATACCGGACTCCGAATGGGTATCAGTAGAGGCCTGCGAATCAGAAGTAGCGGGCATCAGGGGTTGCAAAAGCGCCTCACTGACTACTGGTGGACTGGCGACTAGCTTAACGGAAGCGTCGTCGGCAGTTTTGGACCTATACGGTCTGTCTCTGTCTTTATCCTTACATTTTTTCAGATCATCGGTAGTCGGGTGGCTTGACGAAGCCATTTTGGAGTACACAGAACGAATACAAAAATAATTAGCTGCAAAAATAGCCTGACAACAGATAGTTTGGGCGTTGAATAAGGCACAAAACCGACAATGAGGGACGTCGTGGTCTGGGCCTAAGCAGGGGATGCAGTAAGAATGAAAATATCTATGAGGTATTTGCTTTTCACAATTGTTAACTTTTACTACCATCAGTTAAAGCAAGAAAAAGGATCCCCAATGAGGTACTTAGCTTTTTTGAAGACTTCGGGTCCGAAACTCAAAAACAAAAATTTCAGGAGTCGGCCGACCGGCACTAGCGAACTGCTTCTGCTACCGCAAGGCAAGAAAGACTGATGTAATGGCGTCGGCTGCATGTTTTACACCCATGGCGACCCGACGTCAAGGAAAAAGCAACAGCATCCGAAGCAGAAATCTAAAGACACTGGTATTCAGGCCGGTGAGGGCTACCTGCAGGCAGATAACCCAAATGTGATGACTGCAACAGTGAAACACGAAGAACGTCTAATCAATAAAGACATAGGAGCTCTGCAGTCTCTAGCCCCTTCATCATTTAGCTTCTTTAAAGGTAAAAACTGCACCTTCTTAATCTTATTACCTTTTACCTTTATCAAAAAGGTCAGTAAAGCCCTACATACAGTAGCATTCATGCTGCTGATCAGAACTAGCCAAAGCTTTTGATACCGCTCCCCAGTCTGGCATCATAAATAAGAAAATCAAACCAAATATCAGCCACTTTGTAGCTTGCTACACTGACATCTGGCTACCAAACAAAGCAAATTTGCTCCAAATAAATGGTAGCCTCTCCAAAATGCAAAAAGTAACTAATAGTGTCCTTCATGGTTCTGTCCTAGGTTCTCTCCTCTTTCTAATCTACTTCTCTGAAGTACAGATAAATGCGAATATATTTTGGCTGACTAAATTCACACTAATAACTGGTGCCCAAACCACAGTCTCACCCTAAATGCAAAGAAATGCAGTATGGTCACCTATGGAAAAACTAGCTTTCCAGCAGAATATAAAATAAATGGAATTTGTCTTAAGACTAGCACCATAACTCAGGAAGTAGGAACTCACACAAACAGAGAAAATCTAATTTAAGGGCAGACCTTTAACAATATCAGAAAATCCTTCTATTTCTCTCATCTTGCTTGTCAGCCATTTCGCAATCCATATTAATTCCCTTTTACTCCACCATAATTCACCTCAGTATCGAATAATATACTATAATATACTCCATTTGACATGTACAGTTTTAAACAACTCTCCAAATCAGAAAGACCCCAGCATTTTATAACAAAAGAGTTCAAGGTTTAAAGAACTGCTCTTATTTACAGAATAAAAACAATATTCTTATTTTCAGTGTCTATAGACTTGTGAGGTGATCTGTGCCTTGCCTTCTGAGCTATGTCAAAACCTGCTTCGTGGGACCACCTCCTACTCAAAAAGTAGATGTTCTCAGTTAATACCCATCAACAAGTCCTGATTCACAGATGAATACATTATCAGCTTCACCAGCTGCATACAAGAGTAAAGCCCTGACTACATCCGAGCAACCTGGGTGCCATTTGCAGCTCGGGTGCTTGATGTAGTAGCAGAGGAGGACAGATGTGCCCATTCTATGGGGGGGGGGGGGTGCAGCTTATCTTAACCACCATTTCCAGAGAAAATAACAGCTGGAGGGCTGGGACAAAGTCACACTGGTGGAATTCAGAGCAAAGAGGACAGGGACATGGCCTCTCAAGCTGATGGCAGTAGTCCATCATAGCCATGCATGTGGCAGCATAGTGCAAACTGTTACAGGGGCACAGGTGGTCCCTACAGACACTGCAGGTGCCCACACTATTACATGGTGGAGGGTAGGGTCATTCATATAAACAAATGGCTCTTATGATGCCTGCAGGCCTCAAACTCCCCCTAAGTATGCCTGGATGATGCCATCAATGGACAACTCATCCTAGGAGATCTGAGGAAGAAACAGATCCTCATCCCAAGGCAATGAATGTGATCAAGACTGATGAAAGGGGGCTTGATGGTTGGTAGTCAGGGGCAGGAAAATAAAACAAAAGAAATAAATTCATCAACCAGCAAACTCTTGATCTATGGAAAAAGCTTCCACTACGTATTAGTGTAATACCACATCAACACTCAAACTTCAGTTATATAAAAGGATATCCCAATACTAATGTCTAAATACACCAAGCTAAGCAAGACCAGCTGTTAATCCTCTCTTCCTTCTCTGCTTCTCTTTTCACCATCTCTGCCCTACTTCTCTTCCTTCTAACATAACCTAAACTGAAAATATTCAGATACTTTTTTCTTTGCATCCTTTGTTGTTCCTCCAATTAGGCACAAAACTAAAGACCCTCCCCCATTACATCCAGGAACTCTTTTATGCACTTTTTTGAAAGTGAGCATGAGTGCATGTATCCTTAGCATTGTACTTCTCTCCCACAAAACTAATACCGATTATGCAAGGGCTAATTCTAGTCTACGTATTCTGGAAAAAAATTCATATCCTTGCAACAAATGTCTACCCCCCCCCCCCCTAATATAATGCGTCTTCTGGATGTCCATATCATACTGTCTCCCTTTGCCAGACGACCAATTACTACAGTATTTTAGTACTCATACTCAAGAGTTCCATGAAATGCATTCAAAGTCAAATCTTAACTCCTTTTCATCTACAGAAATTTCTGAAGTGACAAAATGCAGCCTTTTCCTAAACCATTCTTTCCAGCCCTCTTAAATGTGGTTATACAACTCTGAGATTGCATTTTTTTTCTACTGCATGTCATGTAATGACAGATAAAAGAATTACAAATCACTGCAGTTTATAAACATGCTCACACAATCTAAGATTTTATATTCAGTGGCGTTCTAATCCTACACCTTCTGCAGATACTACTAAAATCAATCTTCTGCCCTTTCTGCTCGAGGGATTCAGTTGTTCCTGTACTTCTTTCCCATGCATATATATATTTTTTTTACAGTCCCCCCAACTTTTTTCCTTCGCTTCCTCCTCCCTTAATTCCTACAGTGCAGAAACCCTACAACAAAATCTTTATTCAACATAAAAATCACACAAAAACAAAATGTTTTATTTTTCTCCTTTCCCAGAATGCCTGACTACTTTGATTTTGTTAGCAGCTGATGAAGAAATGCATCTGTTCTACTTTCAATGTTATGAAAATAGTATCAAAGTGAATACTGACAGTTGTCATTTACCGAAAGCTCTAAATACGTTTAGAAACAAGGAAATTCTACAAGGGGTGCAAAAATATTACTGTTGAACACAGCTGGAATCACTCTTTACTTAACATCACCAAGGTCTCCCTTACATGCAGGCAAGTGTCCACAAGGAAAAATCTACTTGGGAATGTCACTCCACATGATGAAGTACTCAAAACAACTGTAAGAAGGACTCGGTTGGGAGACTACAAGGGTAACTAAGGAAATGCAAATAGATTTTTTGAGGATGACTATGCAGGACAGCTTCATTCACCTGATTGTAAAGCCATCATCAAGACAACTACAAAACACTTAAACTAAAATTAAACATCCATTACATGCATTTAAAATAACAGTTTCAATATTTAAATGCTACACAGACTTGTGAGAATAGGTCAAGAGGACAGTTTCATTAATCTAGTGGTAAACAGCCACAACACAACTAAGAAATATGAAATTTAAATTAAATATACAAGGCATGCACAAAACAACTACTTGTTTCAATACTTAAATGCATCTGCCCTGTCAGAATCTTTAAATCTCAGTTTAAGTATTTACATGCATAACCAAGAAGGATTTCTAGTATGGAGTCTGGGCAGAACTGAACTGCAGGACACTCTTTTATACTATTAAAAAAATAAAACAAAATAAAAAAGTGGCAACCATTAATTAACTCAACAAAAGTGTTTTAATTTCCAGCATTAGACCTGATCACCTTACAGAAAAAGGAGAGAGGTCAAGAGAACTGAATCGAGCAGATGGAAAATTTAGACAATGTGTTTCCTGTTATTGACTTTTTACTGAGACTACGGAATGGATCAGGTCCTACTTCCACCTTCTTGGTCTTGATTTTTCTATGAAACATTTCTCTCAGTTGTTTATGTTTTTCCTCAATTCACTCGCACAGCAAAATACGTACATGCTATCAGTGGAATTCTTTCTGCTCAGTTCATGGACTGTCATATGCTAACAAAGTAGACCAAGCCATAAATTATAACTCACTTTTTGGTGTCCTTTTTCAAGATCTCTTGAAGGAACACTGGAAGCAGTAAAATAGACAAGTAAGTTTTACAACATGAACACATCAGAGGCAACAAAGAACACAAACTAAGCAGGTGTCTTATGAGAGAGCTGATGACAGCAGTTGGAACATAAATGGAAGGTCAGGTACTAGGGCAGAGTAAATTAAACAGCATTCACACTGAAATGTGGATGAAAGCAGCTGGGACCTGCATCGCTCTACAGTTTCAATTGAGAAATAAAAATACAAAGGAATACATTACACAATAAATAACTTACAAGATTTGCATTTTCAGTTAGACTGTTTGGTGTTTAGTTTACAGCCACTTACAATTTACAAACTCAGGCCTCCAATTAATAATTATTATACCATGACCCCCCCCCCAAAACGTGCACGCTGATTGGCCAGCGTGCACATTGTAAATCGAGTTATACTAATGGAAAAAGGTCCAGTCGCCCGGACTTTTTTCCATTAGTATAACTCTACTTTTAAAACACTGTCTCGCTATGTTAAATGGGTTTAACATAGCGAGACAGCTTTAAAATCAACAGAGATCTCCGTTGCTTATTTTAAAGCTGTCTCGCTATGCTAAACCCATTTAACATAGCGAGACAGGTTTTAAAAAAAAAGCAACGGAGAAAGCAAGATCTCCGTTGCTTACTTTAGCTATGTTAAATGGGTTTAACATAGCGAGACAGTTTAAAATAAGCAACGGACATCTCCGTTGCTTATTTTAAAGTGTCTCGCTATGTTAAACCCATTTAACATAGCGAAACAGTAAAAGCAACGGAGATCTTACTTTCTCCGTTGCTTTTGCTCAACTCTGATGTACTGCGCAGGCGCACAGTACATCAGAACTGCCGCGGATGCCAGACATCTGCGGAAGGGCAGTAAACAGGCATTATACTATGCCATTATTTAAGAAAAGTAATAGTTTCTTTTCTTAAATAATGTCATGGTATAATAGCAATAACCCACTTCTGGGTGTGGGTAATGCTGTATTTACCACGGTTGGCTTTGTTTGGTCCCTCGGGCTTCGCCCTCGGGACCAAACCACGCCAACCGTGGGTAAATCCAGCATTACCCACACCCAGGCGTGGGTTATTGCTATAATAATCCAGTGACTGGCAGGCAATGAAAATAATGTACACTTGTGTAATTTAACAATTTTAATATGGAGCTTTTTGTTAGGGTCCAACATTTGAAAATAAAGACACTTTAACCTTTGAATCAACTACATCTTAAGAAATTGCAATTCTTTATTTCAAAACTGTTGGTTTACAACTGTTTACAGCCGTCAGAAGTTGTAACTCTGAATCTTGGTGCCTTGCAGACTAGCTTTCTGTACAGTCATTTACATTTGTAAATGCTGGGCTGGATTCCAAAACAGCTAAATTCAGCAAGAACCTGCCCAAGCTTGTGAGACATATCTGAAGTGAAATCCCAAAAGTAGGCTTGGGCACACGATAGACAAATCAGAAGTGTGGAAGCCTTCATCCCCGTGGAAAAAATGCAATTCCAAGACCCCAACAGTAAACGCTTGCATACAACTTGGAAAGGCATGTCTGCAATGAAGTCATGCAATGACAACAGCCTCACACACAGTATGTACTAATGAAATCTTAGAACACATTTACCAGCTTACTATTTACAAACATCTCCATTCAGAAGACACAAGCAGGCAATAAACTTACAACAGGGTGAGAGTTACAATGAAATGAATTACCACCCCAAGGATAGACACACTAAAACAGAGGCACACACACAGTAGAGATAAACACAAATATACTCACAACAGTGTCTGTCACAGACATACAGAAATAGAAATACACGCACACACACAGTGGAAAGTTTGTGCTTTAAAGTTTTTTTTTTGTCTACCATAAGCATTACTTTGTGTTAAAAGTATTAAACAGCAGAAAGTGGGTACTTAAATGTTTCCGACTAAAGTGAATAATAGGCAAAGTTTACATGTTTAAAGAGATATGCATGTTGTCTATTACCCAATTGGGAAAGACCGTAAGAAAAATCATCTATGCCCCCTTCAATGGAATGCATTCAAATGGCTTGGTTATCTTGAATGAAAACAGCTGTTCCTAATATTGAGTTAGCAAGTTAAAGAAAAGGGTACCAGTATTAAATCTGTTTTTTTCTGTTGGCATGACTTCCCGCTGTGATTAGGTTGGTCTCATTCTGACCAATCTTTCCCTGTAACATTAAATCATTCCTCTGGGATTCTGAGTGATCAATGAGGTTTTATTACTTTACAATCTCATTTCCTACATGCCTCACCCAAATTCTGACAAGACCTGAACAAGTCTCCTCTGCAGTACCCCCTGCACCAATACCTGGAGCATCCTTGCATGTTGTGCTCTGGTTATGAAGTGATTACATTACTTGCACGAAGTGTTGTACAGTTTTATGTTTACAAACACAATGAGATACCTGGGATGCTTTGCATGCTTACTATTCTCTGAACCTGAACAGCTGGACAATAACCAGACATGCTGCAACAAATACCAAGGCCACACTGATCTGCTGTTTTGCTGCTGCATTCTATGTTTATGTACTGTATTCTTTTGGGTAGCCGCCTTCTCTGCTACACTAATAATAGTTACACCAATAGAGATACGTACATTTGTGTGTGTAATAGGACTATAACAAAATAGAATAATCTATGGGAACATGTTCCAAAAAAAAAGGAAGAGCGGTTTCAAGCTATGTATATATTTTAGAATAATCACAAATAAATATAACAAATGAACACATTTATCCACATTTCTATTCTGCACTGTGCTGCTACCACAGTATAGGCACACTTCTATTTTCCTTTGTTCATGTAGCTCACTATCTGTTTACCTTATTATCTGAATGCAAGTTTGCTTGACTATATGAATAAAAATGCCTGCTCTTAGAAGGGGAAGCCCCATCACAATCATGGAAAGAGACAATTATTAAGAATACTAACACCAAGGAAGGAAAAGCTTGAGAAAGCCTAGCATCATACAAGCCAATCTCCATACTAAACTATTACTGTGTTTTATGCAGATTAAAGCAAACAATCTGGGGAAAATTATATAAAAAATAATTCACTGGGACAAGCAGGATCTGTGAGCAGGAGAACAGCAGCAGACAAAGTCATTAAAATAATGTAATTACAGATGCACAGAATTCAGAGTTAATTAGTATTTGTGTCATTGGACTCAAAGAAAGCATTTGCCAGGGTGAGACAGAGATTGGATTAATGGAGACTCCGAGGAGGAGGAGAAGGGATCCATCTGCTAAGGGCACTATATGTAAAGACAATGGTAAAAATGAAAATTAGAGCAAGGCGCTCCGCGGTAATAAAAATAGGAAGGTGAACAAGACAAGGATGTCACCTATCATTAATGCTGTTTGTGATGTATCCGTAGCCTCTAGTGGAAACCATCAGGAAATTTGACATAAATGGGAGACAAAAGGAGAGGAAAATCACATTATATGGAGATGACGTACTACTGAACCTTCCTCCCATATAAAGAAAGTATGGAAAGTCGTCTTCTTCTTTCGGCTTTTCCCAGTTAGGGGTCGCCACAGCGCAACTCCGGTCCGCTAATGATTGGCAGTAGATGTTTACAATGCCGAGGTGCCAGCTCGACGCCCAACCTTCAACGAAGGAATGCGCATGTCTTTCGAACGCCACTTGACCAACGGAGAAATATGGGTAAAAAATCAGGTCATAAAGTGGACCAGGATAAAAATGTATTTGGCAGTGGTCACGCAGAAAAGGGAAAGGAATACAACAGAAGGAAGTGAAATGTAGAAGGAAGATATGAAATGCCTGGGAATTTGGCTGGCAGCTATAGATGAGAAAATCAATGATGAGCATGTATATTAAAATACTAGAAAAACTTTAAAGGAGTGGAAGACACTGAAGTTGGGTGTAGATCAAACAAGAGAAAGGCTAAAACTATTCATGACCCCACAGTTCCTATATGCAGGCCATGCATTTTGGGAACTATTGTGGGATGAGCTGCTGAAGAATGTTAAGCAATTAAGTAAAAGATTTTGTGCATATAGTAACATACCAAGAGCAGCATGGGGAAATAGTGACCAACACACAGAAATGGGAGTCCCGGACTCGGGGGAGACATTTAAGGTCTGCATGGTGACGGTCATATTAAGGAGACACAGACTTTGAAGCAGACTGGAATGAAAGAGAGGATTATCAAAAAGGAGAAAAGCTGGAAAAGTTACCAACACCCACTGGAAACAGTTATAGAAACAAAGAGGTGAGGGAATATCAGTATACTATGGAGGAGAGAGGTGAGGAGAAAGTTTAATGCACAACAGCAAAAAACAAAGTCAGAAGAGGAAGGAAAGAGTATTAACAACAGGAGGGCTAAAACAAGAGAAGAAAAAAAAAATCAAAAATGAGGTGGTACAGAATGAAAACAAAAGAAAGTGAAATATTGACCCCAAGTATTGACAGGAAAAGGATAAAAACCTGGGAATAAATATTTGAGGAATACGAGCTGGAGAAAGACAGTGGGAATTATCAAGGAGAAAGATGGCAAAAGGTAAATGAGGAGAAAATGGGTAACCATTAGGTTATTAGCGAAACAGATTTCAGAAACTAGTGAGGAAATTATTGGCTATAGAGAAGAAAAAGTCATGGGAAAAAAAGTAAAATGGAAAAAGGAAATACAAGAAGTCACCTCAGTAAGAAAATGAGAAAACAAAATAGCTTAGAGATTCAGAATAGTTGCTTGGTAGTATCCAACACAAAAATTTCTATACACCAGTTAAACTGGCAAAAATATATGCAGTGGTAGTGAAGACCTGCTGGAGATGCAATAAAGAAAGAAGATCTTGGATGAAGCATTTTCCCTATGCCCTCAAAAAAGGTTGCTGCCCTTTTCCTTGTAACACTATATAATTATAGATTACGCAGGACATATACTGGATGCCCTAGATTATCAAAAGCTTGCAGAACTTCAGCTGTATTACTAATACACAAAATTTGCAAAAACCACAAGAATACATCCCTCAGTCTTTTCAGTATACATAATGTTTACATAAATACTGTTATCAATATTTAACAGTTGCTTAACATTTTGTGACTTGTATGTAAATGTTGGTACTTCCCAAAATGCTTTTCAGTTCATCACAAAACACTTTCCAATTGTTGGTTATAATTCTACATATAACACAACTGCCCCTACTAAAATCCAAAACAAAGGAGTCATTTCTATTAATGGAACATGCATCTGAAATTCTACGCATACGCTAACTTGAGTGTAAAATAGGCACAAACTTGTTACCTCACTGTTGCTTAATACCAAACATCTTATTTAACACAATTACACGAATAACCCCAATAAATAAATAATCTTTTCAAAATTCCACATTCCATTAAAAAAAAAAAAAAAAAATTAGCATCATGACTAATAATCCTAGAGGCTCTAATAAACTATCCCTTCACATTTTTCTTTATGAAAACTAAATGTGTACTGTTATAATGTAAAAATGTATTGACCAACATTTTCTTTTCTATACAACCTTGATCAGTAATACTTTCATGTAAATAATTTATAGACTTACAACTAAATGTAAAATTTAAAAAAGTACTACTACTTAAATAATTCATACAAACTGTCAACTGAGCCAGTCCACATAAAAAACAAATAATTTATATATCGACAATAAAAATATACAAACTTATAACGACAAGAACTACGCAAATATGGTCATTCATATTTATATAACTAGGTGCCATAATAGCTCTCGTATCTACTTCAGCTACTTGTCTGCAATATTTCTTATTACATATAAATACATATTACCTATAAATAAATTGTTGGACAATATGTGATCTAAAATACTACAATATTTCCAACTATTCTGCAGAAATCTCATTAAAATTACGTAAACAATTCCGAGGAAATTTAAATAATGCCTTACAAGCGAAGAACACTTATTGGCAATTGAGATTAACTGTATCTGTATTTTTTGGGATAAATTAGGCAGTAAGTGTCCATACTAAATTAAAGTTATTGTCTTTAAAAATTGATAGTTAAAATTCAAGTTTTTAAAATCATACAACTGTTGAGTTTATGGTAGTAAAATTGGGTTTATACTGCACTGTATACATTTTTGTATCTAACGAAGTATTTTAAACAATGCATTTTTCAAATTAATATATTTGTTAATTAACTGAGGAACTCATTGTTGCTATTTAATTGAAGGGTTCGTATTCATTTTTTTTTGGTTCTGAAGTCGTCTAGCACTGGCATAGACAAAAGTACTTAACTCTCAAAAAATTAAAACTCTCCATTTGGAATATTACTTTTGGTTTTGAATTTGTATTGCCCTGTTGGTATGCTATCAAAATATTCTGCTGCTGGCATGCTACTTTTTTCTTTTCAAGTAATTCAACTGAAATAAATGTCACTAAGACACAATAATAAATAGAGTAACTACCTTTTCATAGGTTCATATGTGTGCATTAGGCGAATGACTACAATGGCCTTTTTAAGCCTAACCCAAGCATCCCAAATCTCCAACAAATTCTGGTACCTTTTGTGAGGCTGCCAGCCCAGCGAGGTGGAATTTTGTAAATAAATCTATGTCATTTGTGAATATTAACATGATTCATATGCTTGTTTTACAAATGTAAGAAAACTATAGGTTATGTGGATATTAAACTAGTGGTACAGAAGTGTGTGTTGCACTGTATGCTATGTGCTGAGCTTCAAGAATGTAATCACACTATAGGATGTCATTCAACTGATCCAGCAGCAATGTTCTGATATTAATTTAAGAACCATCTCTCAGAAAGTCTGTGCATTTTGTATTTGTCTAGTTTGGACTTGAAAACATCCATCTTCAGCACTTCTCATCTGCATTTGCCTTGCTTTGTAAGCAAGTTATTTAGGGCACAGCTTCTTTTAGGGTTAGTTAGGAATATAGTAAAGATTAGTTTAGATGTTTTATGTATTTATTTGAGACGATCTTGCAATGTTTTAAAATATTTCCTGTGATTCTGAACTCTGTAGTCACTGTGTTGAGTTGAGTATTGTCTTGTGCTTTTATTATTTATTACTGAATATATTTAAACCTTTTAATTGTGACTGTTTTTTGTTTAGAAATATTTAAGCTCTGAGAGTACTTGCATATGCATTTGGTGACACTGTACACGCCACTCCAATAGCCTTACTGTTGGTCACACTTACCATTTGGATAATAGTAACAATACACAGTAGAATTGATCACCCTTTGTATGGGCCTTGTAGTAGCCGATAAGTAAGGGTGGTTGATGGCAGTGAAAACTACCTTTCAGTCTGGGCAGAAGGGGGCATAGCTAGTAAACCTGTGTCAGCCTTCCCCAGGAGTGTCTGTGTGGGAGTATATAAATCAAATCTCAAAGTGTGTGTCTGTGTCAGCTACTTGGGCAGGGACACGAAGCACTGGTTGGACAGTGGGTGCTGGAGGTTTTGGTCTGAACACTCTGCTGAGATTTTAACCCTATTGGGGGATCTGGAGAAAGAGGGAGAAACTAACCCCAGACTGACTGTAATCTTTGTGTGCTCTTAAGGGAAATTGTAATTTACTGTGTGTGTACTTATCCTCCCAATGTGCACGTCCCTCACTGGTGCTAGTGGTGAGGATTGAGGCTCCTTGATTACTGGGCCAGTGCAGGGGTGTCATACCTTGATAAGTGTAAGCTGGGGCCTGGGAGGCAAACCATTTACACTCTGCCTGTGTCCATTAGAGACACAGCCGACAAATCAGGGATGAATTTCTTGTTCCCCATCCAGCTGTCCAAGTTACACTTGAATAGGGTTAGGCAGGAACTTTGCTTCATATGGATGGGAGAGCCTGTCCCAGAGAAGGGGCAGTCTATGGGATATATGCCTGCCTCTCCAGCAGGTCCTATTTATATTACAGGCAAGTCTTTAGAATGGATAATTCTGGTGCTGTTTGTTTTGTGGATATGCAGGAAGTCCATCAGGTTTGGGTCTGACAATACCATGCACGCCAGTCATAGACCTCCTCTCAACAGCATGTAGGAAACAAAATACAAGGATAGGGTCTTGAGGCTGTCTGCATGGGACATTTTATTTACACCCTGTATTCTTTTAGTTAGAGTCACTGTGGATGTTCCAATTGTTGGATGTGCCTGGTTAGGTATATACCAAATGGGATGCTGTACTCAATGATAGGTCTGATGAATGCCAAATACAGTGGAACAATAACTTCCTTGGAACTAGATGCCATACTTTTGTTTATAAGTTGCACAACATAGAATGATTTCCTCACTACTGTAGACATGTGATGTTCAAAGGCTAGATTACAGTGTGCGTGTCCCTAAGTCCCTAACTACCATGTAAATTCTTAGGGGTGTGTTGCGAATATGATAGTTACCAAGGGAGGATGACTTTCTGAAAGATACTATTACACATTTCTTGGCACTTGG
Source organism: Protopterus annectens (assembly GCF_019279795.1). Taxonomy (NCBI): domain Eukaryota; kingdom Metazoa; phylum Chordata; order Ceratodontiformes; family Protopteridae; genus Protopterus; species Protopterus annectens. The sequence goes on along the minus strand of NC_056728.1, from coordinate 5,630,327 downwards.
TGGCAGAGTAATGGACTAACTATTTGTCCAAGTCAGCCCTTCCTGGAGAACATCCGTGTTGATGGGAGATTTTATGACTGCTCCTAATTTGCAATCCTCTGCAAATTTAGTCAGCCACAGGCCACTGACATTAGCCTTTCCTTCAGAGCAGTGAATGCCAAAAAGCAGCAGTCCCAGGACTGATCCCTGATGGACAGAGCTTGTGACCAGTCTCTCTGTAACAGTGGACTCCCCAATTCTAACTTCCTCAGTCCTGTGAGCCATTTGGCTATCTACCGGATGGCATAAGGGTTACCCAAACTCTTGAGTCTGTCAACAATTTCCAAGTGGGGTATTGTGTCAAATACTTTGGCCAGGTCAAGGTAGGCAGTGTGAACATTTTGCCCTCATCCATTGCTTTGGTAACCTTCTCAAAGAATTCCACCAGGTTGTGTAGGCATGATTTACCCTTGATGAAATCAAATTAGGTTGAGTCCAGTGTCTGGAGGCTTCCTATGCAATTACTGATCATTTCCAAGACAATTCTTTCCATGGATTTGCATAGGAGACTAGTGAGACTTTAGTTTCCAAGGTCTGTAGATGCCCCACCTTTGTGCAGAGGGATGACTACTGCTGTTCTCAATTCATGAGGCACAGTTAAACAGCAATTCCAGATGGCCTAGCAGGTCATGTTTCATGCTATTTAAAAAAGCATCCTTGGATGTTGTTTAGACCCACTGATGCAATGTTCTTGACCTTAAAGGATGCATTTCCTAGTGATAGTGGGGGGAGGTTTATATTTAATGGTATTTCTTGGGTTAGGTTGAGGGAGACAGAGGAGTAAATCTGAAGCTGAATTAGGTTTGCTACATCTTCTGGGTCAGTATAGGTGGCTCCATTAACAATGAACAATTATCTAGAGTACACAATGACAGAGATGAAAAATTCATGCCACTATGGATTGAACTGTGTGCAGTTACTGCTGTCTGTCACACACACACACACACACACACACACACACACACACACACACAATAGATACCAATGATGACTGAAAATTTAAACCGTATACACCCAATATTGATTGATAAGTGCCCAGGACAATTTCATTAAAAGAACAAAAAACAAGAAATATCACTAATGAATACAAAGAGTTATGTACCTTCCACAACTTGGCATTGGTGTTACTCTAGGTCACTATTCATCACTCTTGGGTCACAGGATCGGACATCTGATCCGAGCCGGCACTTTTCAGACAGCTTCTATGCTCAAGCTCCTCCCACTCCCATGATCCCTTGTTGCCCTCTAACCCCTCAGATAGAGTTTGCCCCAGAGCTAGAAAACAGCGAAGATGGACCTTAACCCACAGGCAGGACACCTCTACTTTCTCTAGGTCCCACAGGACAGAAGAAAAATAGTGATGAATAGTGACACAGGATAACACAGATGCCAAGTTATGGTAAGTACATAACTCTTTTTCTGATGTTATTCACATCACTATTCCTCACTTTTGGGTCAGAGACTCCAGCTACCATAAATCTAGGGTGGCCTCAGGACATGCCGAAAACTGTGGAGCCAAAGGAAGCTCTGTTCCTGGAGACCATATCGATTTTGTAATGAGTAACAAAAGTGTGAAGTGTAGACCACATGGCTGCAACACAAATCTCATCTAAGGAATGACTGATCAGATAGGCAGCAGACTTAGCCACAGATCTAGTGGAATGAGCTCTAACTGGGCCTGTTAATGGCAAACCTTTTGACAAATAAACCGCAGACATACACTTTGAAATCCAATGAGGTACAGTAACCTTTAATAGAAGGAACCTGCAACTCAGATACTCTTCTTGATGAAGTTACGGCTACCAGAAAGGCAGTTTTGGAAGACATAAATTTCATATCACAAGTTGCAGCAGGCTCGAAGGGACTCTGTGTAAGAGAATTCAGCACAAATGAAAGGTCCCAAACGGGATAAGGATCTCTGAGTGGAGGCCGGAGCAGAAAAACACCTTTCAAGAAGGCCTTACAAAAACGATAAAAAAAAAGTAGGCTCCTCACAAACATAGAAGTTAGAAATAACCACCAATTGTAATTTGATAGTAGAAAAATTAGCTCTGTCATGAAAGAGTGAAGACAAGAACAATAAGATATCAGGAATGGGAGCCAAGAAGGGGTCCAGATTACCCTGCTTGGCCCAAACAGAAAACCTTGTCCACTTGCTAGGATATACCTTTCTGGTGGATGCCTTTTGAAAAGCCAGAATGATGCATCTGATGGGTGAAGAAAGCCTGGACTGATTTAGGATTATGGGAAATGGACAAACCATTTGGTCAGATGCAAAGTCTGAAGATTTGGGGTTGGATAATAGGAGGGTTAAGAAGTGAGATCCGGAAGGGGATCTAGTACCAAAGGGGGGTAACCTCAGGTGAGACTAAAGGAGGGGATCTAGTACCAAAGGGGGGTAACCTCAGGTGAAACTAAAGGAGGGGAAACCACACCTGCAGAAGCCAAAAGGGGGTGAGGAGGATCAAAGTGGCCTTTAGGAGTCAAGCTTTCTGGAGCAATCTAGGAATGAAAGGAATAGGAGGGGTAAGCATAAAGGAGACCCAGAGGCCAATTGTGACCCAGAGCATCCCTGGGGGACTCCCTGACAGGGAGAATCAGGGCAAAATACTGGCTGCATTTATGGTTGTGAGGGGACGTGAACAGATCACAGCTGGGATGACCCCCATCAAAGGCAAATCTCTCTTGCCACGATAGGATTCAGGGAGCACTAGTGAGGACTCAGGATGGCCCCGCTGAGTCTGTCTGCTAACATGTTGGACTCCCCAGGAATGTGTGCTGCAAGAAGAAAGTGCCCTGAGGACTTCACTCATTCCCACACCTTCATGGCCTTGCGACAAAGCAGATACAAATGTTCTTCGTGTGAACTGCAATGGTACCTAGAGGTCCTGAAAGGCTTACAACATGTGAAGAACTGCTCTCACCTCCATTAGGTTTATGTGCAGTTTGGTCTCTGCGGGGGACCACATACCTTGGACAATCTTACCCTGGTAATGCCCCCCACCCCAACAGGGAAGCATTTGAGGAAACAGTGGTGCTGGGGGGGGTGGAAGAAAAAATGGTCTGCCTGCAAGATCATCGGGAGAATGAATCCACCAAAGGAGATGACGCCTGCTCACTGGGACGAGACAAAGTGATGCTGTCATCAGGTGAGAAAAATTACCAGTGGACTGCTAGAGTCCAATGCAGAACCCTCACACTGAACCTGGCTAGCAGCACCAAACAGATGGCTACCTCCATGGACCCTAATGCCCTGAGAATGAAGTGGACTGGAGGACTAGACAGCTCTATGAATATGGGATCAGATAAGATGAACATGCCCGAGAAGTAAGGCTGCAATCTCTGACACAGTATACAGCTGAATTCCGATTAACTCCAAATTTTGGGATGGAATCAGTTTTGCTTTGGGTAGATTCACTGCAATTCCTAACTGGTCAAACAAGTAAAGCATGTACTGAGTAGCTGTGACCAGTCGATGCTTAGTGGGAGATGTGAAGAGCCAACTGTTTAGACAGAGACAGAGAGCCACCTGGAATCCCTGCAGTCTCAGGTGACCTGCAACCACTGCCATACACTTGGTTAACACCCAGGGGGCTGTGGTGAAAGGAAAGGACAGGTTCTGAAACTGGTAATGACTGGCCCCCTACTCAAAAGCGGAGATGTCTCCTGAAGCGCCTGTCTATTTTGATAGGACAATACATGTCCTGGAGATTCATGCACATCCAATCGTCCTTGTGCAGAAGAGGCATGATGGACTGGACAGTGACCAACCGGAACTTGGACTTCTTGACAGGCAAAATTAAAACACTTAGGTCCAGAATTGGCCATAGGTCCCCAGTCTTCTTTGGCACCAAAAAGAACAGAGTAATGGATGGCTCTTCTGAAGAAGTCTGAGAACTTCTTTCTGAGCTAACTTCCTCTTTGAGGTGGAGTATCGGAGTATCGGGGAGGCACTTCCTAACTGGAGGGGGTGGCTGGGAATAGTGAATGAAATAGCCCCTGGAAATAATGTTTAGCACCCAGTGAGCTCTTAATATCTGCCCAGGCCAAAGGGTGCGAGAAAAATGGCCCCCAACTATCTCCCGGGCAGGACAGTTGGGCAACACTTCAGGAGCACTTTGACAGCTTCTCAGAGAAAGGTTCCCTGGAGCTCTGATTTTGTGGACCCCTCTGCCCCTGGTGCGGCATCTTCCACTGAACCCTCCCTCCCAGACCTCTTGAAGACAGCTCATCCTGAGCATCTTGAAAGGAAGACTGACTTCCAAAACCATAACTTCCTAGTCCCCAGTTGAGTCTTAGAAAAAGACTGCTGAGGGGATAGAAAATTCGATTCCCACAGCCAAGTTCTTCCCTTCCTGATCACTGTGGGTGAGCGTTTCCTCGACTGTAGGTCCAAAGAGGGTGGATCCATCAAAGGGCGCATTGGTGAACGACACTTTAAAAGGACTCCGCAAAATCGCAATGGTGTAGCACTGAATAGCGATGCCTGTACCTGCTGTGCGAAAGGCACCCTCCACAACACTGGAAATCAGCCTTATCGAGGAATTTGACAGGGAAGCGAGAGTAGACAGTTTGGGGGACACCTTATTTAGTTCCCCGGCAGACAACTCAGACAGGGAAGTCGTGAGTTCTCCAACCAAATCCCTCTGGAGTCGGGTGAAATGTGCCAAGTAGTTAAGCATCCCCAGACCGAAGACAGCTGAGGCGAAGACCCGCTATCCATGTCTGTTGATCGCCCAGGACTCTCAGTTAAGAGAATGAACAGATGTACTTTGCTTGTCCAACTCCTTTTTGGTGGCAGCAGCTACCACAATCGCATCGACTAGCATGCCCTTTAACTTCCTGTGAGGAGGACAACGCAAACATTTATCAGCGCATTTCTGTACCGGCTCCACAGTATCTGGCTCCTTCCAAGCCCTGCTGGCAATGAGGTCTATGAGTTCGTCAGCAGAGGGGGGGGGACCCAGGAGGTAGATGGTTCCATCCTATAAACCTTCAGGAAGATGGACTCCTCAGAGGACAGGGGTAGGGAAGACCATCTGCCCTTCAACTTGAGGATTTCTAAGATGTCCCCAAAAGAGACATGCTCGGGCAGTAATCTGGAGGATCCGTCTCCTTCATCGAGGTCCATTATCCTCAGTGAGAGACTCTGTAGGGGAGTCCTGGTGCCTCCTCTTGCACAATCTCTTCCAAGATACCTCCTCTGGGAGGGACTTGGGGAGGATTTGGAAGAGAGGGGAACCCCAAGGTGGTAACTCCCAACTTGAAGGCTAGTTTGAGAGAGTGGACCACGAAAAGGATGAGAAGAGTCCACTCTCGGGGTCTGGGGAGGCCCCTGGAAGGCAGGGGAGGTAACTCTGCTGAAGAAGAAAGTCCTCTCTACTACCTGGAAGGCCAAAGGGCTGGACAATGCCCCATCCCCATTCCTGGCAGACAGGCCCACCTGAGAAGATGGAATGGAGCAAGCCAGTGCTTCCTGGCCTCCGAACAGTACCGACCCTGAACTGTCGAGGTCTGAAGCACAAAGGAGGAAGGACCGATCTGAAAAAACAGGACCGGAGCAGTCACACAAGGACTCTGGGGCAACAGATCGGGCATGAGACTCTGTCTACCTAGGGGGAGGATGAGTAGAGAAGTCAGGGACCCTGGCGGGTTAGCGACAGAATGGGCTCTAGACATCCCCATCTCCTACTTGATGCAAATCAGGAAACTGAAGTCCAAAACCATCTGTACTGGAGGAGGAGAAGGCGGCACAGGGGTAGGAAAAGAGTCTCTGGCCAGATGGGCCAGGGAAGCAAGCAGCCCCAACTCAATCTGAGCCTTGAGGAAACGCATCATCCTGTCCATATCAGAGGGGAGCAAGCTCCTGGAGGACCTAGAAGAAGCAGAGGACCTAGCTGGGGATGGATGTCTAGACCCCAAGGACCACCCATGCCTCTCAGGAGACTGGCTTCTGCACTTGGAAGCAGAAGGACACTGTCCCAAGCCAGAACCCAAAGGGGAGTCCTCTACAACGATGGCGGGATCCAACCACCTTAAGGTCAACTGAGGAGCCAAGCACTTGGACCCAGCTCGACTGAAATCCGAGTAAGTCAGATCTGTGGTAGATCTGAATCTGTTGATCCAAGGGTCTCAATCCAAATGCCCCGAATCCAGGCACAGACTCCTGCGACCTCGGATGGGAAGGCCCCTGAGTTGAAGCCTTGGATTCGGGGATAGATTCGTGAAACCAGGGATCTGAGGTAGTCAGACCAGACAAGAGCCAAGGCTGGATTTGGAGCCTAGGAACTGGGCTCCAACAGCCTGGTCTACTTAGAGGAAGATGACCCTGGAAGAATGGTGGCCTTCTTGTGGTCAGAGGGTCCAGGCTTGGCCTGAGACTGGGCCAACAGAACCCATTGGACCAATCCCTTCAATAATGACTTGATTTGGTGCTCAACCAAAGCCCTGGGGTTGAATGTGGCACAAATGTCACTTTCAACCTCCAAGTGGTTGATGCCCAGACAATAGTGGCACTTCTCGTGCGAGTCAGACATGGGCATCTTCCGACTCTAGGAGGAACACCTTTTAAAAGCCAACTGGCTTGTCCAACATGACTGTATTCCAAACCAAGTTGTTGTTGTGTCTTTCGGCTTTTCCCGGTTAGGGGTCGCCACAGTGGAACTACGATCCGCTAATGATTGGCAGTAGATTTTTACGTGCAGAGTTGCCAGCCCTGATGCACAACCTTCAACGAAGGTATGCCCATTCGTGCACGTCTCCATACAGAAGATACTTTTAACCGAGAATCGAACCAGACAACGTAGTCCAAAGTACCAAAACAAAAAAAAAATGCATTGCTGTAGTATTTTTCTGCCCTTTTACTGCTCTTTTTCTACCCCTCAATTCTACTATTTTTCCTGTTTTTACAGTTAACCTATCTAAGCCAGCCATTATTAAAATGCTTTCCCACTCCAGAGACTTGAGAACAGCAGCAATCCTGGGGTCAACTAGCAACAACCTTAACTCACCATCTGACCTGCAAGTGTAGGTTCCCAATTGTCTTGTAGTTGGTTTAGTGGTGAAACATCTGCAATTTTCCATTTTTGTTAGTGGCATCCACACTCCCTGGGTTGCATTCTAGTTTTAACCCCACCAGCAATAGGCTACCCAACTCCCATAGCGTTTTATGACCCATCCCATCTCTACTTCAGTTCTGTCTACCCTGATGGCTATTGCCTGATATGCATTAAGTTTTTTTCAGGCTAGCAAACTCTCAAATGGCCAGCTCAATTCTAATCCTGTACCTTACAACTAAATTACACATTGTGTACCTAAAACCAAAAAAGCAGCGTAAAATAGCAATCTTAACCATTTTGACTTTTACAAAAACTCAGACTATTATCTCATAAACCCTCCTTTTAGGCAGTTTTTGATATCAGCTTCATAGACTATCACCTTACTAACCTGAAGCAAGGTATTTCTGCAAGCTTTTTATATTTATAGATTTAATATTTTAGGACAAAGACCACAGTGCTTTTCTCAACCCACTTCGCTCAGGAACACTCCACTCCCCTACCCTAAACCCCATTCCCACCCCCCTCCTATATTTTACAGCTAACCTTATCATGCCCCTTTCCACCTATCCACACCCACTTTCTCAATCCTCTGACCCTCCCCTCAACCCCACCCTCTCCACCTCACACTATACAACTCCACCTTCATCCTCTCCCCACTCCCATCTAAATCCTCTTAGCTCTTCTACCCCACCATACTATTCACCATGCACTACCACAACTGCATAGTAACAAACACTTATATTCTTTTCATTCTATTTCACCCACAACTTCACCTCACTAAACAAATACCACATAACACACATCCATTCTCCAACACTTTCAATAAATACCACTAACCCACTATCCCACACCTTTCTCTGCCATATGCTCACAACTATACAATAACTCTACCTACCTGCTTGCCTCCTTCAAACTCCTAAAAACCTTCTGTCCAAATTCCCCTTTATACACACATCCTAAACTGACGAACTAAAACATCTGATATTACACTCATCACAAAAATTAAACTGCGTGCTGATATCCAACCCAGATCCCAAAAACACCACCTCCCCACCACAAACCTCATCTTACTCTTCTCTTTCCCACAAAAATGTCTATCCGTACCCCCACTCCCAAAAACATCCAACTCTGACCTGCTGTTTACCAATTTCAACCTTGGTAGTATAATTAACAAAGCTAGTGAATTCCAAGCCACCTACTCCCCTGACATAGCAGTCATAACCGCAACCTGGCTGAAGCCATACATCAGGGATAATGAGTTTACCCCAAATGGCTATAACATTATTAGACTAGATCTAATAAACAAAAGGGGTGGTGGAGTAGCTGTAGTATTTTTTAAGAACAACTCCAATGTTCCCCACCCGACCTACCCAATGCCGAAATTCTAACTACATGTCTAGAAATAAACCCAAACAAAACAATAATTATCAGAGCATCCTACCTCTCTTCTGGCAACAACCTACCCAACATTGAAAGTCTCCTTTCATGGGCTTCCCCTCAACTTCAACCAAGAAACTATTATTCTTCAACCTCGAATGGCAAACCTGTACATCCGATAACCCTTCAAATTTCCTCAACCTCTACAACTTCACCCAGACCATAAACTGTTCAACTCGCATTGACGAACACACAGTCTACAATAGACTGGATTCTAACCAACAATACCAACATAAGTTACTTAAGCAGGCTGCTTTCCCGACTGACTCAGCAACCATTCCCCTACCTTTCTATTTAGAAAACATGTACACATACAACACATCTCCTGCAAATACATCCATTGCAAAAAGTATTTCTCCCTCTCAATTTTTAACCAGATTCCACAACAATATGACTAGACACCCCTTAAAATACCTTCAGCGAGACCTACCAGTGCAACTCTTCAACATTACCTTCCTTGACATACTCAACAATCTGGCCATCTGGCCCCAATTAGAAAAGTAAGCTCAAAATCCAAGCCTCTGCCCTGGTTGACCAAAGAAAACAAACTCTTACTTAAACAAAGGGATAGAGCCTAGCCAGATTACCATACAACCAAAAATGTATCAAACTTAACTATCTACAAACAATTAAGGAATCAGGCAAAAGAAACAAATCAAAGTAGACAAACAAGTGAATTTTCAATCCTGCCAACACCACCAAAACAACCCCAGTAAATTTTGGGAAAACATTAACTACCTCCTAAACCCAGGCCACTCCCCTACTCCAGCCCCAGTAACCTCTAACACAGATCCAAATGCAACCCAAATCAACTCCCACTTCATAAAATTCCATAACCACCCTACTTGGCAATCAACCTAATTCACCTCTTACTCTCCCCTACCTCTCCTCCTGATAATCCTAAGCCCTTCTGCTTTTCTTCCATTCAAACAAGGTACACAAGATCTCTCCTAGCTAAACTTAAACCATGCTGTCTGGCCGCTGACCAGCTCTCTAACGAATTTTTGAAAGTTGCAGCCCCATCTATTGCTTACCCCATCTCTATCTTCGGTTCATATTATATGATCGAATGTTAGAAATAGTGAACAATCTACTATCGAACCCAAATGCACAAAACCACAAAATGTTGAAGGAACAGATCAGCGATTTTTTTTCCCAGGGAAAAAAATTCACTGATCAAAAAAAAAACATGTACAGGCAACATAAATTGGGGGGGGGGGGGGTTTGCCCCAACACCCCCCCCCCGATGTGGGGGGGGGCTGTGCCACCCCCACCTTAAACATACCAACTCAGAGATCACACCACAATGAAGAAAACAGCAAAGTACAGAGAACGGCCTAGTGATTTTTTTCCCTGGGAAAAAATTCGCTGATCCATTCCTTTGATATTCTGTGGTTCCATGCATTTGGGTTCGACACATGAATGTTAACTATTTCTAGCATTCGATCATATAATAGGAACCCATCTATCTTGATCAGTCACTCATTTTCTGAACATTATGTCCCAACTCTCTGGAAAATATCCCACATCAACCCACTCCACAAAGGAGGTTCCTCCAAAGAACCAACCAACTTCCTCCCTATTGCCATTCTTTCCCCATGCAAAAACCTTAGAAAAAAGCATCCACAAACAGTTCCTTAACCATCTACTCTCCAACAATCTCTTATCCAATTCACAACATGGCTTCAGACCCAAACACAGTACTTCCACTGCTCTAATCTCTTTTACTAACACCATTCATCAGCTCCTAACTGAAGGCCAGGCAGTCACCTCCATCTTTCTGGACATGTCAAAAGCCTGACACCATTTCCCATCAAATTCTACTCAAAACACTCAACCTACAGCATCAGCTCACCCTCTCCGTCTTGGTTCCTCAGTTATCTTTCCAATCGGCCGAAAAACACCAAATGGCAACACACTCTCTCCTACTCCTCATCACTGTTGGTGTGGCCCATGGTTCTATACTTGTGCCTCTCCTCTTCATCTTTCACAAATGACCTCAGCTCTGCAATCAATCAAGCTACAACTGCCCAATATGTGGACAATGCTACCCATATATGCTCTACTCCCATGCAATCATCCTTCTAAAGCATAGAAAAAATACCCATTAGAACATCAATCAATCCTCAACCCAAATAAAACCAAATTAATAATCTTCAAAAACAAAAAATCCAAACCTTGTCATGCCCCTTTGTCAATACAGTCCTCAAACAGAACCAATATCATTGCTGGAGCCTTCCTGTGTGCTGACAAGAGTGCTCTTCAAACTATCTGGAGATATACAGAGCTAAGTATATTTTTTCTAGCACTTCAGGAGTTGTGTACTGTTAATTGTTGCTTGGCTAATTTTATATCATTGCTGACTGACTTCAGAGTTGTGCACCGTTATTTTTGCTTCACTGTATAGTTTTTCAGATCTCTGCTGAAGGTGTTGGTTTTTGCCCTACCCACCTTCCCTATTTCTGTCTTGTTTAAATTTGGAGGCTTTTGCAACTGCCCACCCCCACTGTAGATTTGATCTGGGACACTCCCCCCAGTCCCATCTCTTTACCACATTCTACCCAATAGACTCCTTCTGCACTTGTTTTTAGTCATTTTTAATTTAATTGCATTTTTTTAAACTGTTTGATCTGACATTACTACATACTCGTGTGCTAGCTTGCACTGCATTTGAATAGTTTTTACTGCTGTTTTAACTACTTTTCTGTATGTATGTGTATATATATATATATATATATATATATATATATATATATTTATTTATATTTATATTTATATATAAAAAAAAACTAAGCCTGTTTCCTACATTTCCTGTAACTAGTGTAGTCCAGATTCAGATTTGCTGTATCCAGGACTGTATGTAAGCTTCTGAGCCCCACCAAGCTTTGTGTTGGAGGGAAGCCTTCTAGCTTATCAATGGGAGTGGTACGCACTAGGTAACCTATCTACCACATAAGGAGTGGTTCAGGCCCAGAAATAGTAGTTATTGGCCGTTTGGGCAGTTTTTCCATCTCTCTCACCTTTCCGATTTAAAAGCCCGCATTTGCACTTGTTTCCCCTCTTTCCTGTAACTAGTTTAGTCCAGATACAGATTCTTAGTTTTAGCACTTGAATTTGCTTATTCGTGATTAGCACTTGTTCAGAACTTGTTGTAAGCACTAAATAACCTACTAATTACTACAGCACTCAACCTTCCTTATTACCTAGAGGAAAACAGTTTTGGTACTTACTTTCCTCACTTGCTTAGAGAAAAAACTCTTGTACTCACTTTCCTCACTTATCTAGAGGAAAATATTTTTTATTCAGGCATGTCCAAGGGTCAGCTCCCAGTGTTATCTCCTGTCTATCTGATGAATCTGGACATCTTGGGGCAATGCAGAAATTGCCTCACGTACACAGACAACCCTCTCCTCCTACCACCCAACATTACAACCTGTGAGAGATGCACTTATCTAGCCAATCTAGAGGTAAAGCTCTCTCCAACCAAGACTGAACTTGACAGTCAAGAGGAGAAGGTAAACAATTGCACCACACCACACTCACCACATAGTCTCACTAAATCTACACCACCAAAATCCACATATAGAAACACAAAAACATTTGCAGAGTCTCTCAATAATAATCTGCTCAAGCAACAGAGAGACCTCCAAAGCAGAAATGCAAGCAACCTCCACCCCCCAACACAACCCAAATGACACATAGCCCGCAGACTCAGTGTTCCATTCAACCACAGTCCAATAAGGCAAAACAACGTACCCAACACACTAGTCACAGGTGACTCTATAGTGAGGCACACTGATGTCCCACTCACCAGGCTAAACAAGGAGAAGGTTACTGTCGGGTGCCAGGATATGCCACATAACCCACACACTCAGGTCACTCCACAGCACATATAAATATGGCTCTGTCATTGTCCACGTTGGTATGAACGACCTGAGACATACCTCCCTGGACTACATGAAGAGAGACATGGAAGAGCTCTCCGATCTTGTAGCCCCGAGTAGCATTCCGCCATCACCCAGAATGATGCCGCAGTACAAGGACAAAATGATTGACTTCAACAATTGGCTAAGCTTCTGGTGTAATTCTAAAGGGATCCAGTATCTGTCTGCCTGGGATGACATGGTCGAATGACCACGATGCTTTGCCAGAGATGGTCTGCACCTGTCACCCCTGGGATTCCGGATACTGGCTAAAGTTCTTGCCTCCCCTATAGTGCCTTTTTTAGGCAAGGTTCAAATGAGAAATTCACCATTGTAACAGGAACAGGCAAGCAAAAACTGAGGGTGATGCTACTCAATGCTAGAAGCCTAAATCTCAAAATACACTCACTCGAGGCACTCCTTAAAATGGAGAACATTGATATCTGTGCAGTGACTGTGACCTGATTCAAGGCTCCAGAGAGCACCCCTGCACTACCAGGCTATAACTCATACCACACTTTTCGGCCATGTAACCTGGACCGGAACACCAAAGGCGGAGGTGTGTCCATATTCATTAAGGATATCCACACCTCCAGGCAAGTTACTCAGCATAATGCAGCCGAGGTTCTCCAACTGCAACTAACTCTGGGCAAAACTGCAATCCAAATTGTAGCTTGCTACAGATCCCCCACCATGCCCCAGGATTCCCAATCCTCTTTTCTTGATGTACTGGAAAATATTAGGGTTCAACCAAACACCCTAATAACGGGCGATTTCAACTACCCCACCATTAACTGGGAAAACTACTCATGTACCAACTCCTTCGCTCAACGCTTTCTGGAATTCATAAACTCCAATGCCCTGGATCAACTTATCCACACCCCAACCAGGGGTAACAATATCCTAGATCTAGTCATTACCAACATGAGTGACTGGTGTTCCACACCTGAAGTCAACGCCTCATTGGTCCGACCAGACCATAAGCTAATTACCCTAGATATCCACATCCTGACCCCACCCCCCATTAAGTACACCATGGTAAAAAATTTCTCCAAAGCCAACTTCATGCTTCTTAAGACAGAAGTGGTCAACGTCATGACACCCATGCAGATGGACAATACAGTTACAACTACTGAATCCTACACATGTGCACTTTATAAGCACTTACACGAGTGCATGGATCGTGCTATCCCAAACAGAACCAAGACGCTATCCTCCAAAAAAAGGAAGCCAATCTGGTGGTCCCCTGCCATAAACAAACTGTACAACAGAAGGAAGAAACTGTTGCAAGAGAGAGTAAAATCCCACGAGTGGAGAAGCTCCCTGGTCAGCCTCAGTAAGAAGCTGCAATCCCTGATAAAATCCTCCAAAGCTAGTTACGAAAACAAAATCGCCACTGATTCTAAAGACAGCCACAAAGCATTCTATAGCTAGTTACGAAAACAAAATCGCCACTGATTCTAAAGACAACCACAAAGCATTCTATAGCTATGTCAAGAATCTCAATGGCAACACTCAGATCTGCTCTGAATTACAGCACAATGGCACTAAATATACAGACCCAACTGATATTGCCAACATCCTGGCAGATGGGCTCTTTAGGGGGTGAGAGGTGGGTAAAGTTAGCACTGAACCTATCTCTATAACGGAAGAATGCAAAGTTCCTGTAATCAAGGCTGCACAGGTAAAAACCACACTCTCCAAAGCCAAGAACACAGCATCCATGGGACCAGACAACATCCCAGGCTGCATTCTACACGAACTACAGAACGAACTGGCACCCTACCCAAGTACCATGTTCAATCATAGCCTCACCTCAGGCTTTGTGCCTGCTGAATGGCACACAGTGACAGTTTTCCCACTCCACAAGGGGGGAGTCACTACGGACCCCGGGAACTACCGCCCCATTAGCCTGACGAGCCTGGTCTGCAAAGACATGGAATGTATTCATCATGGAACTTATAAACAAAGACATTGGTAATCTCCAAACTCTGGACCCCACCCAGTTCGGGTTTGTAAAAGGCAGATCATGTCTCGTAAACCTGATAGACTTCTTTGAAGCAGTCACCAAAGCCGTAGACGAGGGTAAGGTGGTTCACACAGCCTATCTAGATCTTGCCAAGGCTTTCGGCACCATCCCCCACTCTGGAATTATAGATAAACTAGGTATAAATCCTATGTCACTAGATGGGTTGCCAACTGGCTCACTGACGGAACCCACACTGTGAAAGTAGCAGACTCCAAATCTGACTTCAGACCACTGACAAGTGGAGTACCACAGGGTTCGGTCCTGGGTCCTCTCCTGTTTGGTATCTACTTCTCTGAAGTACAGGCTAACACAGAAGGTCTTTGGATAATGAAGTTCACAGATGACTGCAAACTAGGAGCCATAATCGAAACTCGTAACGATGTGGACATCCTACAAAAGGGCCTCACTGAGACAGATGCCTGGTGTCAAAGCCATGGCCTCAAGCTCAATGCCAAAAAGTGTATTGTCATCCCCTTTGGTAAAAACTCTGTACCCATGAACTACAACATAGGCGGTAGTATACTTAACACCGAAAGTATAAGAGACCTTGGGACACAGGTGGACAGTAGTCTCTCCTTTGATAATCACATCGCCATAGTAGTTAGGAAATCCTTCTATGTGGCACACCTCATCACAAAAGGTTTTTCATCCAGAGAAAAAGAGGTCATTGTTCCCCTCTACTCATCACTCATTAGACCCATTATAGAGTACAACGTCCCTTTTGGTATGTACCTCATAAGACAACTACAACTGGAAAGGCTGCAGAAATACCTCACAAAGAGCATCACTGGCCTCAAACAGATGCCCTACGCAGACAGTCTCAAAAAACTCCAGCTTTACTCCGTCGCATATCGCCTACTCAGATGTGATCTCTGCCTAACATACAAAGCTATGTCAAACCCAGAGCTGTTGGACATGCTCCACTTAAAGAAATCCCAATCCCTCCAAGCTACACGCTCTAGGGACCAAAATTTTGTCACCACAATAAACGGAACATGCCGGAGGGACAGATTCCTGTCCCAGAGACTTCCCATACTCTGGAATAAACTACCTATCTATATCAAACAAAGTACCTCATTAGCACTCTTCAAGAAAAATCTTGAAGATTGGATGGGAAATAGGAAATTCACCCCAGGGATCACTTCTGTGGCTCTGCTTGACAGTGGCACAGGAAAATAATTTTCTTGGTTGGCAAAAGCCAGGGTACCTTTTTGGCTGGGCTTGTATAGGCCCCAGGGCCGATAGCTTAGTACCTATGAACCTATGAATATCGAACCCACTACTCATACTGAACTCCTAGGGGTCACTATAGATAAGAATCTAACTTCTGGAAAACATGTCTCTCTGACAATCAAATAAGTGCACTTCAAACTTGGTACCTTATATAGGGCCAGACCATTGCCACTGCCCATTCTCACCTTTCTTCTCTTCTCTACGGATCTCACACTCTCACAAACCTTCGCAAAATTGCCAACTTAGCCTTGAATGCCCCACACAGGACTCACCACTGTACTGTGCTCTCTCAACTAAAATGGCTATAGCTCCCCAACCTTCTAGCTCTCAACCAACTTCCAAGGTCCACAAGTTAATTCACCAACTCACTAACTGTCCTGCCTTCTCTAATCTTGTCCAATCCAGTGTCAAACACCAGGACTCTCAGATCCACCAATAAACTTATGTTACAGGTCACCCAATCCCACAACTATCATGGGGACTGTCTTTATTCCAATAAAATTACCAAACTTTGGAATACTCTCCCTCTTACAATTAATAAAAATCCACACCATCATGTGTTCAAACAACTCCTACTAAACTGCCTAGCTAATCATTGGCACTACTCCTGTCTTACCCCAGACTAAATCCATTTCGTCCCACCCCTTCCTACTCCAAAAAAGTTTTAAATCCTACTATTACAACTTCTCCCTCCTTTCAAACAGTGTTTGGCACCACTCTTATGCCACTATATGTAAAATAGTAACTTGGTGTAATGTCAAATTTCTGGTCTAACATTGATATTTTTGTGTAACATCCAATTTGTACACAGCATATTTTTGCCTCGCCCATACTTTTGTAAGTAATGGTGTGTATTTAATTTCTTATAATTCTGTAAAGTGAATTACTGTTGTTTTGTCAAAGAATATATTGTAATGTTTTTTCCCTGGGCCTCTGCTGAAAACGGGCTTCTAGCCCAGTCAGACTTTCCCGGTTAACAAATATAATAAATAAATCAAATAAAACCAAATGGACACTCCAAAATCGTTAACCAGGAAAAAAATGCCAGGGCCAACAAACCAGAAAAGACCACCAACAGAATAAACAACAATTAAGAAAGCACTGCTATTCTAGAAAGCAAAGGAGAGAAGAGAAAGGATGACAAAACTACAACAACCGCAAAAGACAAAAATGGGAGGGGAGGGAAAAGACAAACTAACCAGAAGGACAAACTAAGTTACTAGAAACTACAATTTAACTAAAAGCAAGAATTTAGCCAAAAGAAAAAACAAAAAAGGACTTATCCCCACTGGATACTCGAGCCAGCAGAAATCATATCTGATGCTGACAGCAGCAAACGAGATCAGGGGGTCAGAGGGCAGCAAGAGATCATGGGAGGAGCGAGCCTAAAAGCTGTCTGAAAAGTTGCTGGCTCGGATCCAATGTCAGATCCTACAATCCAAGAGTAAGGAACAGTGACATGGATAACATAGTATCCGTAATTAAATATACTAAGTTGTCAGGTACATTCTTTCTAACCTGCCCAAAAGTCTTGAACAATTTCAAGTATTTAAGAATTTTCTTTTAATCATACTGGACTAAACCTAATGAAAAAAATGATACCACATTTAAACAGCACTGTAAGAACAGCAGAATTAAACGAATGCAATGTAAACCAAGTCAGGGGATTAAAAAGGTTAAATCGAAATCTTTCCAGGCAGAAAGTACTTTGGAGAGGCTGGGTTCAAACTATGAAAACAGCTTATGTACCAAATGGTACACCTTGAACTTAAATCAACTAATCAACTGAAACACTCTGTCCTGAAAATAACTGCAATAAAAAAGTGCCAATATCCTGCATCAACCAAGAGCGCTACATCAGACTAACACCTAGAACTACATAAAAACAGACATGACATATACGGGAAACGGGACCTAAGTGAATGTCGGTGCTAAACAAGAGGAAAAACAAATAACATGCAGACTGCAAAGCTGCTGTAAACTACAAATGATTCACAGTAAGTTAAAGCTATTCTCTGTCCCTTAATGTCGCACATGTGGTGTATTTGTTTCTGGTGTTCACATTACAGTCTCGTGTAAGAGATGTCATGTGATATTTCTAGGTATTCACTACAAGTTATATGTCCAACAGCATGTTCCTGTTTTAAGAATTCACATTTATTCTACAATTCTGAATTTCAGTTACAGACAGCACACTTGTACTTAAAACAAATGATGTATGCACTACTTGCAGCCATGAAAAATAAAGTACTCATCATGTGATTCCAAGTGAAAAACGTGCAAGTATGTACTAGAGGGAAAAAAAACCTCTCCTTACAAATGGTCAGCAAGTACTGCCAAAAGTACTTATAAAAAGAAAGAGGTACTCATATCTTCACCCCACTTCAGTCTGTGGGTTCTACTGGATTTTCAACACATGACCTACACATACAAACTGAAGGCACTATCACTGTACTCTGTACAGTACAGGCTGCTGAGAGGCGACCTGTGCCTGGCCAACAGAGCAGTCTCAGACCTGCCCCAATGGAAATGCTCCACATCTGCAAGTCAAATGGGACACAATTCACTCACTCTAAGAATCTTAACCTAGCCTGCAACATTAACAGGACATGCTGGACAGACAGATGTGTCCCAGAGATTGCCACTCCTCTGGAACAAACTCCCAATTCACGTCAAACAGACCTCATCAATGACCCTATTTAAGTTCAACTTAGACAACTGGATGCGAGACTGTAAATTTAACCCAGGGTTGTCACTTATGTCTCTCTTGGATAAGGGCATTAAGTGCTGATCATAGACTCACACTGCAAATACAGACCATAAACGGTCAAAGGGAACAAGGTACAACATGGTTAGTATTATAAAGGCCCTAGGGCCAATAGCCTAGTAACATCCTATGAACATAAGTCAGAAACAAATTAAAACTTAATATACACCACATATACATATACACACATACACCTTTGAAAACACTATACCAGACACACATAGTCACTGGGTTCCAGCCAAAACGAAACAAGTTAGTAACTTGACTATTAAATTCAGGCTTAGACCCAAAATACAGCATACTGGAAAAATCCTCAAAAACTGGTGATTCTATGATTAGATGCACAGACTCTGCACTCACAAACCTGAAAAAAAGGAAATAGTCATAATGCCCCAACTCCTTGAAGCCAAAAATAGCAATGTCACTAAAACCATTAAGCGTACCGTGATTCTCATAGTTTAATAAAAGTTTTTAAAAAATCTTTATCGCTTAAAACAGAGGTACACATACAATAACAGAAAAGAAAACACACACCATATTAACATTTTTCATTTACATGCACTTTCTTTCTTTACATCAACTCTCATTTAGTCCAACATTGCATAAATTGCTCAATTCCTGGCTACCATTAAACCTCACTGTTCATCCTGGATATTATTCTGCATGTATCGTTTCCACAAATTCCACTTATGTCTATGTACTTGGCTCTCTTTTTTTTTTTTTAAATCTCCCATTTCCAGTTCTTTTATCTCTTTTACAATATTCAAACACTTCAAGCATGGTTGGGTTATATTTTAATTTCCATTTTCTAGTAATTGATTTTTTGACAGCCAACAGAATTAAAACTTAATAAGGCCTTACAATCTCCAGGCAATTTAATTCCTGTGTCCCAGCTCAAAAGAATAATTTCATTAGTTACAGCCATTTGGTCCACGCGACATTTATACCACAGTACTCTGCAGGGAACCTTTAAAAATCTTTCCAGTCACTACACTCCCTGAAAACTGCTTTTCTAATCTCTCTTCCCAATCTTGAATGATTCCCATTTATCAAGCAATAACCCATTTTCCCCAAACATTATCCTGCTTTTCACATCAGCCTCTGACCTATACTTGACCAACCAAAACTCTACCACAACAGGAGTTCACATAATGATTTTTGAATTCAAAACATTATCAGAAATTACACTGGACCCACCTCACTCCCAGTGGTGCACAGGGACATAACTGAATTGATGCCTTTATGCATTCCAGCAAATCCTTTACAGTTAGTGAGATTCTCTAAGTACATGGAAAAGAATACTGGTTTAGCTTGTGGTGTAGATCCAGGGGGGGTCTCTGCTACCTCTCCACTGGGAGGAACTGTGTGAGTGTGGCCCATAAATGCTTTGCAAAGGATGAACAATAGCTGTTCTCAAAAAGGATTATGGTAATGAAGAAACACTCTTCTGCCTCCTTAGTGTCTTTTCTTAGGCAGTGGCAAATTAATGGAACCTCCAAGCTAAAATCCACAGAAGGTGGGACTCCCACATCCACAGCCTAAATAAAACAAAATGCTTGGAGAGCTTACCTTGCAGTCAATGGAACAGACATCATACAATAATACTTTACTTACAATCAAAAATGTGCACATCGATTCAATGTAAATCCAGATTTGCAATCAGAAACAAGTTCCATTAAACATTCTCCACACTGCTAGCAGACAACTGAAAATGTTAGAAAAAAAGCAAAGACAAACATTTTAATAACTAGTAAACTGCTCTGTGAAGCAAAATATGCCATATCAAAAAAGTTTTGATTTTGATGCCAGGAGCGTTTCTCTAAGAAGTTCCATGGCATATCTCTTACATCCTGAAATCAAGGTATCTTGTTATTTACCAACTTCATTCCTCAGTTACATCTCAAAACACCATTAAGAACAGATAAAACAGGTCAGGCAAATATCTCTGTATTCTGCCAAAATCCACAGAACTATCACACACAATCTATAAAATATTCCACATCTGACTCGTATATTTAAATAAAAAAAACTTCAAAGTTAGCAATGTACTAAATGTACCGTGTAGTCAGAGAATGGACATACCCAAGATGCCCCACACTACCTGAAACTGTCAGAAGAAAACTAAAGTCCTATTATACCGTGATTCATACCTCTCAATTGTCCAGATTTTTGCGTCATATTTTTGGTCTGGTCCTCATATGACTTTGGTTTTCTGGCAAATCATTGAAGATTGAAGTGAGAAAATGACATACATTTGAGTTTCAGAAAAAAAAAACACGCTAATGCAAAATCTGTTACTGTATCAACTTTCCAAGTTTGTAGGAACAATATTTAAAAATTGTCCTGCATTATATAATAGTTTTGTCCAGACTTGTTGCTGTTAGAGGTTGAATGACATTATTCATAAAAGTTACATTTTTTTCTTAAATAACGTCATTGCATAATAGCAATAATCTATGACTGGATGTGGGTAACAAAGGACTTGCCCACGGCTGCCTTTGTTTAATCACCCAGGCTATGTATGATCAAAGCACACCAACCACTGGTAAATCCTGCGATACCTACACCTAGTCGAGGATTACCGCTATTGCTGTCAAAGGAGACATGGTTCACAGACATGTCCAAATTCCAGAAATACTTATCTCCTTGCTTGGTAGGTCAGACTGAGTGGATAGGTTACATCATCTCCATAAGACCATCCTTCAAAATTTGTCTTGCAAAAAACTAAGAATTAAGTACTTGCTACCCACATTACAATAAAAACAAAACTACAGTTCTATATGTTATCAACTCCCACAGCATCTCCTCATCAGCATGACCACTTCCTTGCTAATATTATAAACCTATCCATCAGAGAAAACCCTTTTCTACTTGGTAATCCAAATTATGCCTCCACTTAGTAAAGGAAGATGTGCTTCAACCAATAAACAGAAGCAAAAACTACCAGAACATAACAATCTCAAACAAGCAGTATTAAAAAAAAAACTAATATATTTCCCCTTTGTAGACAAATGCCTGTATATATATATATATATATATATATATATATATATATATATACACATATACATATATATATATATATATATATATATATATATATATATATATATATACATATACATATATAAATATATATACACATATATATATATATATATATATACATACACACCACATATACATATACACACATACACCTTTAAGAAGCTATCCAAGGGCTTGCACAAGTGTATAAATATTGAGCACGTACGAGTCTGACTGCCATTTTGTAGTAGGCTGTTGAGATGTATGCATATAAGGTCGGTCTGTTAATCAGTTCATTTGTATATGATGCTGCTATCCATCCTGATGTCTTTCTATGTATTAAAGCATCTAAATGAAATACCCACCTGCTTGTCATTTATGCTAGAGAAGGACAAGCAACATGGTGCCAGAAATGGGATGTCTAAAGAACATGGTGTTAGAGGCAGCATGGCTAAATTGACTTAAAGCACTTGCTTGGAACTGGTGGAATACACAAGAGTGACTCGTCCATACTGTACGTATACTTCGCAAAACAGGTCAGAAACAAATTTCCGATATTAAAACTTGCTCAGTACTATTTCTTATTCGCAAAATAGAAAATGAAGCATACAGAACACTCTAAATGATACTTGAACCAAAATGTCTGACATTGATAAATATGAATTACTACAGAAAATGTTTGAAATAAAGTCCGAACTGCATAAAACGAATAATATAAAGGGAAATGACTGCATTAATACATGCTTATTGAAAACATTGTAGAGCATATTTCACAAAGTACAATATTTCAGAGTTTATTGTGCATTTGAATGTTACTTCAAGTAAATACCAAGTTGTAAGCATATATACGACCAAATAACCAAAAATATAAACAAAATATATGCTAAAAAGGACCACAGCTCACTGCAAATGCTTACTTTCAAAAAATCACTTTTAATAAAAAAACAAAAACTATTTTACACACAGGTTAAGCTCTTTCAATTGCTATCGGCAGACTTCATCAGAACAGTGAAATGTGTGTTGCTCCACCCTATATAATACATTTTAAAAAAAAGTCAAGATCCAATGGGAATGCTCACTCAATTAACCTTCTCATAAATAAAACATATCATTATGAATATTTATTAATTCTGCTCAGTTTTGTACTACACCCTGTTTGCCATGCAATTTCTAGGTATGGCTATAAAACAATCACATATGCTTATGTATATCACAATTAGGCATAAAACACACATTATATAACATATAGATGTATTAAATTATTTTGTGGTAAAAACTACGTACTTCTTTAGAACACAATAGTCCACTATGGTTGTATAATAAGAACACATTTATAAAAATAAAAAAACAAATGTATAACGTATAAAAATGTTCATATGCGCCATGTTAAAAATATATACATCTTTAATACTCAGTACTGCACTTTTATTATTTAAACATTGTATCCCAACATGTTGCCTCCTTTCTTATTATACCAGCTTTTTTTATTTTACTATTCACTTGTTTCTAACTTTATTCTATGCGTATATGCCCTACTACAACATGTCATTCATGTCCTTGCATCCAAGATAGATTTAGTGGGAAAATAGTCATTCAACACAGGTTCTTTGGTTGCATTTAACCTGAGTTGCTATTTGACCTCTTTTTCAGCTAATTTGACCTTAACATTTCCTCCCCTTAAACTCACCTTTACCTGTTCTAAAATCCCAAACTTAATGGCCTGCATCATATTTAAGTATGTGTCTACACAAAGCATTGTTTTTATCATTTTTCCTTATACGGTAGGTTTGATCGTATATCCTGTTCCTTAATTGTCTGCCTGTTTTGCCCACATAATAACTCCGACATTCCATACACTTGGCCAAGTATATGAGATGTTGGGATAAACAACTCCCATTCTTAAACCTTAGTGTGGTTGGCGTCCCCCTAATGCAATTGTTTTCTCTTCTATGACCTCCATACACTGCTGACAATGCCCACATTTTTAGTGTGCCCGTCTCCAGTGTCACCCTTTATTCTATCTTTCACTCTCTCAAACCTATTTTTTAGGTTAGACCCAGCCTTGTAAACATACATAGGCCCTGTACCCACTTGACTGTAAACCAAGTTATCACTTCTAAGAATATTCCAATTTTGTCTCATTATTTTATTTATCTCCTCAGCATATGGACTGTACTCCACTACATAAGCCCTATGGTATGAATTTCCACTACATAAGCCTATGGTATGAATTTCCACTACATAAGCCTATGGTATGAATTTCCACTACATAAGCCTATGGTATGAATTTCCCTTTTCATTCTCATGTTCTTCCCTGTTTTTCTCCAACCCAATACCAAGAAGTGGCTTGTATTTTCCCCCCATTCTCTCAGTACATATTGAGCGACAACAATTAAATATCTGGGGTAACCCCTTTCCCCAAATAATATTCCTATATATTTTAACTCTTTCTTCATTTCATTGAAATCAGCTGTCATTCTCGCAGCTCTTGTGCACTGACCCTTAATGATGCTCTTTTTTTGACTTGCTATGTGACAACTAGTATATTCTAAATATGAGTTGCTAAAGGTTTCTTTTCTATATATTCTGGATTTAAATACTGCTGTCCCATTCGAAATAAAGGTGTCTAAGTATCCCAGCTCTGTCGTGCTACTACTATGGCTGAATTTTAAATAACTACTGATGTCATTCAAATACTTCATTAATGTATCTACTTCTCTTGTTGTATCATCCCATAAAATTAGTGTAGCAAATACATTTACTAGCATAATGACTGTCCAAAATATATTCACTTTCCCAATCTAGTAACACCATATTTGCATACATGGGGGGTGCACACCGCCCCCATAGCTACCCCACTTTTTTGTCTGTAGTATTCACCCTCGAACCAGAAGCAATTAAAATCCAGTACAATGGACAAACTCACAAATTAAACTAGTCTTTTCCCACTCAAAGTCCGTGTACTTCTGAATACTGTTACTAAAGCTTTCTAGTCCTTCTTCCTTTGGGATGCAGAAGAACAAATCCACCATATCACTGGTTACAAACACCAACCCTTCCTTCCAAATTTCCAGTTTCAACCTTCCCAAAAAGTCCCAGGAGTCTTTCACTATATGGTGCACTCTGTCATATATTGGTTTTAACCATCCATCTATTACTTTCCCATATGGGAATGTCTTAGACCTAACTACCAGTTACTACAAGCTCACAGAACAGTTTGTTCATACATGATTACAAGTGCCATATTCTTAGCATTTGTACATACTTTGTGGGCATAGCAGACTGATTTTGAAAACCCAGTACACTTGTGTTTGACAGTAATATCGCTGAGAACTGGAGAGTGTTTGAGCAAGTGTACATTTTCATACAGGCTGCATTTTCTGATAAAGATGACCATACAAAGGCATTTATTCTGCTTAATTTAGCTGGGTCAGAAGCCATAGAAAGAGAACATTTGTTTGTGTATGCACCTGCTATCTATACAGAAGAGGGGGGAACAGTCATTGTACCGGCTGAGTCAAGGGAGGACCCAGAGTGCTTAAAACGTAAATTTAGAGAAATGGGTAACCCCTAGACAAATGTTACTATGGAAAGGCACTTATTTTACACAAGGGATCAAAAGCATGGTGAAACTTTTGGAGAATAAATAACAGACCTGAGAAAGAAGGCTAAAATGTGCAGATCTGATGATTTAATGGATGAGTTGATAAATGACAGACTTGTGTGTAGTATTAAAAATGCTTTGAGAAAGATTTTATTTCGTGACAGTGATTTAACTTTGAATAAGGCCATTGAGATTTGTCAGATATACGAGCTCACAGAAAGGCACACAAATATGCTTACAAAGGAGAATAGCTCTAGAAGGCACAATGATAAAGCTCATGTCGATAGTATTCAGCATGTGGTTAAAAGAAAAAGGCCCAAGCACATGGCAGCAACTGTAGCCTCTGCAGCACTCATTGGTAAATCTCAGAACTTTGTAGCAAATTCTAGAGTTTGCCCACTTACTGTGAAGCAGAATAGGGAGTCAAACTTAAAGCATGGCCCCAACCCAATTTCATTGCCAACTGTCGTAACCATGGTGGAAGTCATGAATCTTAAAGGGAAAAATGTTTAGCTTTTAGTCAGCAAAGCCACAAATGTAATAAATGGAATCATTTTAAAAGGTTTTGTAAATCAAAAGGCCTACAGTCGTTTATTAAGAGGGAACATTTTAAGAAATTAGTTGATCAATTAGAAAGCTGCAAACCTATTCTTTATTTTGATAGTATGACAGTGTGTCACTGCTTCATGAAACAGTTAATTCGGTAGATTTAAGGGCAAAGAATAAAGTATTTTATACTGTTTGGATAAATGGCAAACCGACAGAGCTCAAAGTTGATACAGGTTCCAAGTACAATGTTATATCAGCAGAAACATTTGCTAGTGTGTGTCATGGTGAAAGGCTTGATTTGGCAAGATGTGTGAAGCTTGTTGCTTATGGAGGTGAATAAATTCAAAGTAAAGGCTCAGTAGTGCTTTCATGTTACTCTGCTGGAAGATGCTAGGACTTATTGTTTTATGTGGTCAAGAGGCATGCCCAGTCATTATTAGGGCTCAGAGAGTGTTTGAAGATGGGACTGCTTACATTTAAAAAGGAAGTCCACCAAGTCAGCTTAAAAGACCACTACTCTAATTTCACCCAGTACATTTTTTCTACCTATGCTGATCTTTTCAAAGACAAAACTAGGCAAACTTCCAGTTGTGTACTCCATGGAGTTAGACCCAGAGGTCAGTCCAGCACGTAAAGTCCCAATAGCCATGCAGGACAGAGTCAAAGCCGATCTAGATAAAATGGCGCGACAAGGTGTATTGGTCCAGTTGCAACTCCGACTGAATGTAGCTCATAAGAAAAGCTCAGATGACATCAGAATATGTATTGATCCACAAGATTTGAACAAAGCACTAAAACACCTCATCATCCAATGTGCACAATCGAAGAAGTTGCAACCTTGATGTCAAATGACACTTTTTTCTGTCTTAGATGTAAACAGTTCATTTTGGCAAATTCAGCTTGACAAAAAAATCCTCATTGCTCACTACTTTCAGTACTTCATTTGGCAGGTACAGATTTTTAAGAATGCCATTTGGAATAAATTCTGCAAGCGATGTCTTTCAGAGTGCAATGGAACAAAATTTTCTGGGTATCCTTGCGCTATTATAGTAAACAACATACTAGTAGGTGGTAATAGTGAAGCTGAATATGAAAGAAACCTCAGAAAAGTTCTAGAAAGAGCATATAAAGGGAATCTTAAGCTCAATCCACAGAAATGCAAATTCAGGCTATAAGAAGTTACTTATGTTGGTCATTTATTTACCAGTACAGGCCTACAACCAGACCCTTCAACGCAAACAGCTATTCTCAAGATGCCAACTCCAAACAATGTTCAAGCCCTGCAACGTTTTCTTGGCATGGTTAACTACCCAGGCATGTTCATTCCAGACTTGAGCCAACTTTCAGCACAGCTTAGAGAGGTGACACGTAAAGATGGTCTTGGTTGGAGAAACACCAAAGATCATTTGATGTTCTGAAACAGAGAATTGCTAGTCTATCAACTCTCAGATATTACGTTCACAAATCAGTTACTCTTTCCTGTGAGGTTTCAAAATTTGGTCTTGGTGCAGTCATTCTCCAAGAGGATCAACTTGTTGCCTATGCAATGAGAACTCTTACTCCAACTGAGATGCAGTATGCCCAGACTGAGAAAGAGCTTTTGGCAACCGTATTTGCATATTCAAAGTTCCATGATTATGTTTATGGTAGACCTATCCAGATCGAAACAAACCACCAACCTCTAGTCACTATTTTGAGAAAACCTATGCATTCACCTCCAGCCAGACTGCAACACATGATGCTGAGATTGCAGAAGTATAATTTCAATCTTGTCTACAAGAAAGGCAAACTTTATCTTGCTGATAACATTGTCCAGCTTGCCTAGAAACACCACAGAATAGCATGAGAATGAGAACCTTGACTATGAAGTAATGGAAGTGAGAAATTTTTCCTCCACATGTCTTTATGACCCGAGAGAGATCACACAGCAATAGATTCAGTTTTACAGAGGCTCAACCACTTTATTCAACAAGGATGGCAGTCAAAGCAATCTAGTTTACCTCAAGACGTGCAAACTTATTTTCCATACAGAAATTAGATTTTGTCCGACAGTTATCATTATGAAAGGTCTGAAAGTAATTGTTATAAAGTCCATGCAACCAGATTACATTACTATCTTCCATCGTAGTCACCCAGGAGCAAATTATACCAAAAGAGAACCGAGAAAGCTAGTACTTAGGCTTTCTGTCACTAGACATTAAGAAAGCACTTTCATCTTATTCCGTGTGTAATAGTACCAAGCCACATCAACAGAAGGAACCACTTCATCTAAACCAGATTCTGGAACTACTTTGGTCGACAATAGACACAGACATTTTCGAGTGGAAAGGTCAACATTATTTGGTGTTAGTACACTCTTACTCCAATTGGTTCGAGATTGACTTTACCTAACCTAGCATCCTGTACTGTCATTACCAAGATGAAGCATCATTTTGCAGTACATGGTAGTGTGTACAAAGTTATTTCCGACAATGGCACGCAGTTTACATGCCAACAGTTCAAAAGATTTGCTTAAGAATGGGACTTTACTCACGTCACAAGTAGCGCCGAGTACCCCAGTCAAATTGTTTGGCAGAACATGCAGTTCAAAAAAGTGCAAAACAGTTACTTGAGAAGTCAAAACGAGATAATAGCGATGTTTTCTTGAACCTCTTGAATCTCAGAAATGTTCCTTGTGATAAACATCTTGGTTCACCGGCTCAGAGACTTCTGACTGGTAATGTGGTTCTGGTTTGTGTCGACAGTTGTTGGTTTCATGTGTCAAGAACAACAGGTCAATGAAAATCAATCTGTTGAAGAGGCGTTTAACTCAGAAGTCCTACTATGATAAAACCA
Source organism: Protopterus annectens (assembly GCF_019279795.1). NCBI lineage: Eukaryota > Metazoa > Chordata > Ceratodontiformes > Protopteridae > Protopterus > Protopterus annectens. The sequence continues at coordinate 5,601,826 of NC_056728.1, read as the reverse complement.
GCAAACTGCTCAATCCATTACAAGAAGGAGAAGTGGTAAGGATGCAGACATCCAAAGGTTATGATCGGATTGGTGTCGTGAAGAACATTTGCCCAGAGCAGAGATCATACATTGTGGAATCACAAGGAACAGAGTTTAGGTGGAATTGGAAACATTTGAGACTTGTGTTCGAGCCTATACCACCGCACATAGCCTATGAGAAAGACTTTTCTCAGAGTGAGTTTTCTGGTGTTCCAATTCCGGAGAAAGTTCCAGAAAACATTCCCATTCCTGTGACAAATCCATAAGTTCCTGATACACATTCTTCACTGAAGACTATCCCTGTTGCAAAATTTAATGGAGACTGATGTTACTAAACACGGTTGCATCTCTAAACCGTGTAACAGATACAATGTTCACGTCCAAGTTGCTTTGTGTTTTTGTTTCTAATGTCAATAGTAAAGCATGTTTAACTCTAATGTCGTTACAAAGGGAAATCTTTTTAAGGGGGAAGATGTAGAGCAATGTGTGTGTGTATATCTTTAAGAATCTATCCAAGGGCTTGCACAAGAGTATAAATACTGAGCACGTGCGAGTGACTGCCATTTTGTAGTAAGCTGTTGAGATAAGCATGTATGTATACAATGTCTGTCTGTTAATCAGTTTGTTTGTATTTTATGATGCTGCTATCCATCCCAATGTGTTTCTATATATTAAAGCTTCTAAATGAAATACCCCACCTACTTTGTCATCTATGTTGGAGAAGGATGAACAACACCCTTGTTGGCAATCATCCTAATATCCCTGCCAGTTATGCCAAGCAAAATACTGCCCCATCCATAACACAATGACATTCCTAATATGCACGAAAACAATCCAATAAAATGATGCCATCGTCAAAAGAGTTTTCAAAAGGACAGTTATGGTGCCCAAAGCAACTGCCTTAGGTCAATCAACTGGAATTGCACATTAGGCCCACATCAACCTACTAGTGAATCATTTATAGCTCTCTACAACACTTTTAGCTACACTGATAAATTCAGCCCCATGAGGTTTAAATACAGTGGAAATTCTAAATGGTGGAGTTACAAAGTAAACAAAATTATTAAAACCAAAAGTAAAACAAAATTTACAAAGCCTTCAGATGTTAACCAAACACAATGCAGTACAACTAAGGCTCATTCCCAACTAAACATAACTAAAGAAAACAATAAAACACAGAGTCAAAGTAAAACTTGGCATTAAAGTGAGAGACAACAACAATGCCTTCTCAAACCAGATCTGAAAAATAAAAGGTAAGAAACAAGGTAACAAATAAAATGGTATCACCATAACAGAGCTAACAGATGTAATAAAATACACTGCGAAATGAAAAACCCATCCAATCTTCATCCATTTGACATAATCCTCAAGATTCCAATTCTTCGTTCCCAAATGAGATACTGTAAAAGCCAATTTGTGAAATCAAAAAGAGCCCAACTTACTTTTTCTTAAAACAGCAAACTTGAAACAAAAATATTTTGGGGGTGGGGGGTGGGGGCTGGAATGCATAACACTTAACTCTATCACAAAAGGAAAAAAAAAAAAAAAAAAAAACATGATCCTTAATAGTTTGACCATAGTGGATACTAAAAGTTATGTTTCTCTCTCTCCAAAAGTTAACCACAACAGGATACAGTCTGAAGAAGTCCTTAGTGGATGAAAGCACGCTGTAGATGTGTTGCATTAAAAGTTTTGTCATCTTTTTGTGGCTCTGGTTCAGTTTAATTTTTTCATTAGTTGTTCCGGATTTTTTGTTTTTTTTTTTTGTTTTAACCACAACAACTGATATCGCACTGAAAACGTATTTGAGCAACACATACATGGAACAAGATCAGAGATAAAAGTACCTAGTCTTCTAGGCATAAAAACTATCACGTTTTTTGACACCCCAACAAAAAGCCACTACTGGTAAAGGCATTTTACAACCTGAACATCAATGCAGCTACCTGATAACTGCAAATACCTCTGGAGGGGGAGGGGAAAAGGGCAACAAACCTTCCTTCTTACAAAAAGCTTCTAATAAAACCTAAAAATGCATCATACTAGCTTCCCCTAATGAATACAACTGGCAAAAGCAGAGCCGATTACTAGTCTAAGTACATGACAACATCCTTCTATCATCTTTCGTATTCAAACTTCTCCAACTAGACTCCTTACTTTATCCAACCAGCAGCTTACTGCAGGGAAAATCCATTATAAGGCTACAAGACTGCAAAGTGACTCCGTCCTGGTCAACCTTTTACACACTAGAAGAACATGCAGCACCACCAATACCCATCCTTGGGATATGAAGCTACATTATAATATTAACACAACCTGCTGAGGAGATAAACACCTCTCGCAGAGGTTTCCCTACCCATGGAAAAAGCTCCCACTCCATAACAAAGCAGCTCACCAACTCTCTTAAACCAACCTGTATAAGTGGATGGGCATCTGTAAATTCAGCCCTGGTCTATCTACTTAGACCCTTATGGGCAGAGAAAATGAGTAGTGAGATTTGTATCCTGATAGTATTGGCATGTTCTTTATATGGGGAGGCTATCAGCTTCTCGGCTTACTAAACTCAAATCATGCTTCTTAAAAAGCTTACTAGACAAAATTTAAAAAACATACATTTTGAGTTTAATACCAGCTTAACTGGCTTCCTTCATCAATATCACTACTCCTCATGTGATCTTCCCCATTTTCACCTCACATTTAATATCCATCAACATCATCTTAACCTCAAACAGACGATGTTCTACAGTACTCTGCCACAATGCACAAGTTGCTTAACCATTTTTAAAATCTGAGAGATATCAAACAATACCAGTGTCATTTTTACTATTCCTGTTGTTTCTAATTGTTTCTCATCTAAATACCATATGTGCAGTCTTGCATCCACTGGTCACCTATGTATAATCAAACACTGTATATAGCACTTTGTTTTAAGAGCCACAGTATATTTCTTCTCCTGCTACACTGCAAAATACACAACCTTAGCTAAATAAAACCTTTTCTACTTAATAAAACAAACATACAGCCCTTCTCACATGTCCAGGCTATATTTTGTGGATCAGTTCATTACTTTACCAATTTCAAATTAAAAATATTTAGATTTAGTAGATTATGAGGTACCAGACACAAATGTAATGTGGCCAGTAACATTTTTTTCAGTCTTCCATTCTAAAAGAAAACAGAGACTTACAGTGCAGGAACAGTTGCACAATAACATGCCTACGGATACATGCACACAACCACACACATGAACTCTAGTCTGGTTCCAAGCACACAACAGCCTTGGTTCCTGCACGGTGTCACCTTCCTCACCTTTAGCAGGCAAATGAACCTGCAACAGCTGAATCTCCACCTCCCCCCCCAAACTCTCACCCCAAGGCAAGTGCTTGTTCAATCCTCCCTTCTCCAGCTATTGCTCTACAATCTATGCTGGATAATGAAACTCAAGACCACCAAAGACACACATTGACACCTACCCCAAGACCAGCAGGATGTTAGTTCAGCTATACACACAGTCTTCTAATACAGTCTGAACACCAACTACCACACAACTTGGTCGTAAAAATAGTTACGAATACATAACACAAACATAAATCATTGGGCAGCCCAGTTGTAAATTTAAGTTACAAAATCCAGCTGTAAAAACGGTTACAAATACACAGTGTAATTATGAAACGTCAGGCAACTCAAGATGTAAACATACTGGACAATATAGAGTTTCAGAAATGCAAAACCAAGCACACGAGACAGATGCAAATAAGCTGGTTCAAATAGGAGGAAAACGTACAAACAGATAAAAGAATCAGTCGGGTGGCACAGGTATAAAAAATTACCTTTAATGAATTAACTGTTACACAAAAAATATAATAAAAGATGAGCGCTTTCGCACCCACTCTGGGTGATTTCATCAAATCTAATAAAACCACATTTAAATACTCTAAAATCAATGTCTCAAACCCCACAACCTTAAGATAGGTCTTAAAGGGGTATACTCATTTAATCCTGTACCTCTAGTAGCTTGCAGCAACATTATCCATTCAATTTCCAAACACTTTGTAGGAGTTTTTATATCACCTTCCTTTATATTATTATTATTATTATTATTATTATACAATGAGGACCAAAACCTTAAATGTATGTGCTCTACCTTGATAACTACATGGTTTACATAACGCATTTCTAGTGTCACTTCTAGTAAAGCTATATTGACATGCTCTCTAATGCGATATGAGGCAGTGACTGGTCTTCCCCACATAATAGCACTGACATATCTCACAAACCACCAAATAAACAAGATCCTTAGTACAACAATTAGCAAATAAATTAAACTCGCATCTAGTGTCCGTATGCACAAAATAATTTTCATTGCCAATAGCCTTACAAAAATTGCAAGCCCTATAAGGGAAGGTACCCACCGTATCGGATATTCTAACCCTCATTCTATCATTTCTATTCAAAGGCTTATAACAAAGCTTTCTCTTCATGGAGGTGCTATTCTTAAATGAAAAACCAGGTTATTCACCAAGAACATTCTTAAATCTCTCATCGAACATAAGCAGTCACTAATGCTTCTTAATAATATTAGAAAGAAAATGAACGACAGAGTAAGTAAGACACATCCTTATCCGACTGTCCATATTACTTGTGTTACTTGATATATCATGACTTATGTTAGTGAAATAAGATTTGGTGTGGTCAATCTGTAGGACTGCACTTCATCTTGTACAATAGAGTCAGAATAACCTCTTTGATTGAACTCATCGGTCAAACACACAAAGATTCAAAAATATCACTGTCTTTAGTATGTAGTCTAGCACAACTAAGAACTGACCCTTCATAACATTAGTTTTCAAGTGCCTGCTACGTGCACATAACACATTATTCTTTTTACATTGTTACTTACAGATTTGTGTATTATGCCACTAAGAGACCTAATGCAAACATCCAAAAAATCTACCACATCAACAGAATACTTAAAAGTAAACTTCAAAAACTCAGTTGTGCTCTGCAAATAGCAGACAACCTCATGCAAAGCATCTACAGATCCAGACCAAATAAAAACAAAATGACCATAGTACAAAACAGAACCTACATAGTGACTCCTGACAAACACAAAGATTCCCAGTACACGAGCACCATGTTTGCGTAACTATTCACACACATTGTATCCAAAGCAACCCCTACATCCTGTATGTAAGATTTATCTGAAAAAGTGAAAGAATTATTCCTAAGAATAACATCTATAAGAGAACATATCAAATATACTTGACCAACCATATAATCAGAATATTTAGTCAAGAAAAGCATCACATATTCAATACCATCATCATTAGGAATGATGGTAAACAAAGAAATAACATCCATTGTTACCAGAGTACATTCAGTTGTACTTGTACCTGACCATTCAAATAACCTATTCAGAAAGTACTTGGTGTCTAAGAATAGAATCTACCTTATCCACAATGGGGCATAGTTGTTTTACCACAAAATTAGATAAGGGTTCTGTCACCCACCACATACCAGAAACTTTTGGTCACATGGGTGTTTTTTTAAGACACTTACGTACTGTAGGAAGCCTATACATTACTGGTATCATAGGGTGTTCCACCATCAGATAATCATAACTCTTTGTCAACAGCACCGTCCACCAAAAGGTCATGAACATACAAATAAATTATCTATTATCCTCAAAACATCAAGTCTACTACATTCAGTGTAGGTATTAGTATCATTCAACATAGCAAACAAATTACTTAAATATTTAGAAGTGTCCATTAAAACAGTTCCTCCACCCTTGTTGGCTGGACGAATATGTATGTCCTCACTTGAAACTAGCTCACACAGAGCCTTAAATTATGTAGTATTCACATTATACAACATCCTCCGATGTTCCTTACTAAAAGATTCAGAAATATCACCTTTGCACAGCTTCGTAAATGCCTCTACCAATGGTAGATTCACAGGTATATATTGACTGGGTTTCCTAAAACTCCATGACAGCGAAGTATTATTACCATACTGCAATCTCAATAAAATATTACAAACAAAAGGTTTTAAAGCTATCAAAATATCATGCAAATACGATCCTCTAGCAGGAATAAAGGAGAGCCCACAATTTAATACCTCGCGTTGCTCAGATATCAACACAACAGAGGAAATAATAAAGTCCTTGGAACTTTTCTCCGGACAGCAGGGCCTAATTCCATCTGCCCTGCTAACTGTACTCTTTTGCACCCAAGCCTGCTCCTTCTCTTTGAGCACCCCCTCGCTTTCTGTCTCATTGTATTCATGGGTTCTGATAACTGAAGCTGTAAAAAAGCTTAACTGGTTGAAATCAAATCGTTGCCACCCAATGCAGAGTCTGGGAAATATAAACTACTGGATTTGTCAACAAAGTCTGCGTTAAAACCTGCTTATCATTTGTTCTCATTATGCCTGAGGTACTAGTATTAATAATAGGCTGACCAAGACTCTGGATATTAAAAATAAAATCATTCACATCAGTTACAGTAAGTACATGTATTACTAACTATACTGGGAGCAGACCATAAAATTTCAGGTGGAGCAGAACTAACCCTAACCTTTAGTCCATTCAGCTCATTATGTAGAGATTCAGTAGTCCGTCCAGCGTGTTTAGTAATATCACTTCTCAGACACGAAAATATACACCCCTCCCTGATATCAGCAATGTCGCTTTGAAGCTTCCTGCTTTTAACATCCATAACACATTTCTCTCACATGCCGATATCCGACAACAAGTCATCCAAACTTCTGCCTACATGAAGTAGCAACACTAAAGCCATTCATCCTTTCCATATCACGAACAATCCCAGCATGTACTAAGGTTTCAATAAGACCAAAATCTAACAATAGCTTGATATAATTAAAACTCATCTCGAGATTAAGTGTCTACCACTCCCTCAGCAAGTTGGGAAAAATAAGATCCTTTTCCTGGCTAAATACTCTGATTATATGGTTGGTCAAGTAGATTTCATCTGTTCTCTTTAAAACGTTATTCTTAGGAAAAATGCTTTCACTTTTTCAGACAAGTATTACTTACAAGATGTAGGGATTGCTATGGGCACCATGTGTGAGGATAATTATCCAAACATGGTGCTCGCGTTCTGGGAATCTTTGTGTTTAATGTTAGGAATCACTATGTGGGTCCTATTTTGTACTATGGTCATTTTGTGTACAGAGTGTTTATTTGATCTGGATCTGTAGATACTTTGCATGAGTTTGTAAGCTATTTTCAGAGCACAAATGAGTTTTTGAAGTTTACTTTTAGTTATTCTGTTAATGACAGATTTTTTTGGATGTTTGTGTTAGCAGGTTTCGTAGTGGCATCAAGACACAACTCTATAGGAAATTGTGTAAAAAAGAATAATATGTAACATACACCCCAGGCACCTGAAGGAGAATGTTATGATGGATCAGTTCTTTAGGTATGCTAAACTACCTACTAAAAACAGTGATATGGTTGATTCTTTTGAGTGTTTAACTAATGAGTTTCATCAAAGAGGCTATTCTAATTCTGATGTATTGTTGGCACAAGATAAACTGCTGTCCCACAGATTAACCACACCAAACCTTATTTCTCTAAAATGAGTAATGATATATCAAGTAACACAAACAATATGGATGGTCAATTAAGGATGTGTCTTGCAAACTCTTAACGATGCTCATCTTGTCTGTAATATTATTAGGAAGCACTGACAACTGCTTATGTCTAATGAGAGATGCAAGAATGTCCTTGGTGAACACCCTGGTTTTTCATTTAAGAATAGCACCTCCATGAAGAGAATGCTTTGTTACAAGCCCTTGAATAGAAATAATAGAAAGAGGATTAGAATATCTGATATGGTGGGTACCCCCCTGTGCAGGTTTTGTAATTTCTGTAAACATATTAGGGTTGAAAATTTTGTCCATCCAGACACTACACGTGTGCTTGAGTTTAATTTATTTGCTGATTGCTGTACAAAGGATCTTGTTTATTTGGCGGTTTGTGAGACATGTCAGTGCTATTATGTGGGGAAGATTAATCGCTGCCTCAAAGATCACATTACAGAGCATGTCTGTAATATTAATGGAAGTGACATCAGAAATGTGTTATGTAAACATGTAGTTACTGCAGGTAGAGCACATACATTTAAGCTTTTGGTCCTCGAGTTGTATAACAATAATAAAAGGGAAGGTGATAAAAAACTCATACAAAGTGTTTGGAAATTAAATGGATAATGTTGCTGCAAGCTACTAGAGGTAGAGGATTGAATAAGTATACCCCTTTAAGACCTATCTTAAGGTCGCAGGGTTTGACACAATGATTTTAGAGTACTTAAATGTGGTTTTATTAGCTCTGATGAAATCGCCCAGAGTGGGCGCAAAAGCAGTCAGCTTATTATATTTGTTGTGCAACAGTTGGTTCATTAAAAGCAATTTTTTAGACCTGTGTGCCCCACTGGTTCTTTTATTTATCAGAGTTATACAAATGTTTTATAAAACTACATAAAAACACTATGTATAACAAAAGCCACAGATGTTTTTAAATTGCGTAGAAAAACAATGGATATGCCAAGGTTTTCGCTGTTACTTCAAGCATTCTAATGCTGCTGCTGTTCTTTATCCTCCAATGACTTACTATAAACTCATTCATGGATAAAGGAATTATTCAAGGACTACCACATATGTGCTTAACACTCTTCCTGTACATAGTGCACTGAATGCTTAGTGTTACAACTGTTCTAATGGGGATTTCCTACCTATCATATGGGGGGGGGGGGGGTACTGCAATGATATATTTAACAACTCAGCTGGCTCTATCGCATACAAAAATCAAGGCTTAACTACACCTGGTGACCCAAGATCAATTTGTGGCCAGGCTTCTGGAGTGGTCAGCTTAGAAAGGACAGAAGTGAACATCAGCTTCCAACCTCATCCATTCTGAAGGAAGACGTTGATGCAGGTCTCACTACAGCATCATTTAAAGTGGGAACTCAATGTCCCCTATGTACATGGGCACTACTTAGCAAGGCTGGTCCAATTAACAAAATGTAAACAGATAAAAGTACACTATATGTGTAATAGTGGGAAATTGGGGACAAAAGCCCAGTTCAGCCTAGGAGTCCATCAAATGCCAGCCAAACACATCGTATGTGTGCAAAAATAAATACCAAGCAACACACTGCATTTACTGGCCACTGAAGGACACATTTAGAAACACAGAAAAAAGTAATTTTTACTCTCCACTAGATGCTATGATCCATGGCTATCACCTGGTGTACGCTGATGTCAAGATGTGGAGCTTTACGGTGGATGTGCATTTGACTCACACGTATGTATAAAACACATTATATAAATAGCAGCTTTTACTGCCACTACGAAGTTGATACACACACACACACACACACATATATACATACATGTATAAATAAAATCCATATCTGTAGCTATATACACACATACACTCGCCCTATTCTTGCTACTACTTCAAATCTAAACAATCTGGATTACCTATCGGTGCTGCCACTTAACCTAATTCAGTCATCACAAACAGGGTGGTCACGGTGGTGCAGCGGTTAGCGCTGCAACCTCACAGCAAGAGTTCTCCAGTTCGATTCTCGGCTGGGGTGGCTTCTGTGGTGAGTCTGCATGTGCTCTCTGTGGTCGCGTGGGTTTCCTCCCACATCCCAAAGACATGCAGTAGGTGAATTGGACACTCTAAACTGGCCCTAGGTGTGCGTGTGCGCCTTCGGAGCACAACCTTCCACAGGGCTGGCAACTCGACACCATAAAACTCCAATGCGGTGACCCCTAACCAGGAAAAAACGAAAGAACAACAGTCATCGCAAACAATGTATTAACTGCTGTAAAGTGTTTGCAAACTCTTGCTTCTGTAATATTTTCATAGCAAATATATACTCATGTACTGTACTGATTGCTTAATATTTCTTTATATTTTTTATAATGTCTTGACTCTTTTGCTTCACCATAAACGTGTGCATATATATTTCTCTATATTTCTTTCTAATGTCTTGCCTCATTCGCTTCACCATAATCGGGCACAGTTAACATAAAATCTTTAAATCTAGCAGAAGAAAAATGTTCTAAGTAAGCTTTCTACATTCTAAATGAAAACATCTCAAAAACACTACCTAACCAAATCCAAGTTCTGCTTTCTACTACATTATTCTGCCAAGCACCACTTACCTAAACTGACTGCAAAGTCATGGATTATTGTCTAAAAAACTTCATATTATCCTGAAAGCCTTGTAATCACAAACCACAAAGGAAAAAAAATATGCATACAATACTGTCAACCAAACAAGACAGAGGCTTTGGGTCCAAGAACACAGTGCTGGATGACAGAAAACACCCCCTCATGAATGAAGCTACAAGGTTATCTTGTACATGAATGTTAAATGAAAAAATAAAAATGTTTGAAACAAATTATGGGAATCAAATCTATGCTTCTTTTAATTACAGACTTAACCCCAGTTTTAGCAGTAAATATGCAGAAAGCACATCCAAACAGGCAGAAAGAAAAACTTCTTGAATAAATTCACAATTCATTTTAAAACTATATTAAATACTTACTATTATTTGATTTAAGATCCCGATGAATAACTGGAACAATTGCTTCACTGTGCAGGTAGTGCATTCCACTGGCAATCTGAACTGCCCAGTTCACCAAGATTTGAGGGGGTATCTTACGACCAGCTAGAGCCCGGCTAAGTGGGCCTCCAGCGGCATACTCCATTATAAGGCACAAGTTGGGCTCCTGTAAACAAACTGCTTTTAGACAGATAATATTTGGATGTTTTAGCATGGCAAACAATCGGGCCTCCTGGCGTACATTATGTGCAGTCATGCTGATATCTTCATCTGGGTTTTGCCTAGCAGCTTTTACTGCCACTACTGTACCATTCCATGTCCCTCTGTATACCTTTCCAAAGCCTCCAACACCAATGACCTCTTCAAGAGAAAGTTCATGAAAATCAACTTCTGGTGGGCCTTCCAGATCTTTAACTTCACCATTCTTTAACTTAGAATAGCCAGGGGGTTTAAATGACACATAATTGGAGGGAAAAATACCTACTTTATTATTGACCTTCCCTGCCCACCAGCCCTCATCTCCAGAAATTGCAGAATCTTTTGACAATACCTCAACCAAGTCCCCCTTACGAAGAGTAAGCTCATCTTTTCCACTGGCTTCATAGTCAAAGAGCGCTGTCCAGAATGGGTTTACATAGCTGCCATCTTGCTCAAATCCATGACTTTTGCCACTGGACCATGGAGGCAGGGAAGGTCTGGAAAAAATGTTTCTCAGTGGCTCCATGAAAAGACTGTCACCGCCACCCACTACCGTTGTGGCGGAATATCCATCTCAAACGATATTAGGTACATCCAACTATAGCCCTGCAATATCCTAGAAAATGTGACAGACTTTTAAATACCCACAAAATTACGTTTTCCATTAGCACGCATGGAGATTATAGTAAGTGATAACGCAGCGTACTGTCCATATTATGAAAAAGTGTCAGCCAGATTTAGGAACCAAAGGAAACAAACACTTGACTGACAAATACATGCATCAACTATCGCATGTCTAACAGTAACTTGCTGGATACAATCACAGAAATCTGCCAAAACGAACTTTTTGCTTTTGTCTTTTTTTTGCGTCTTTAGATCTTCAAACTTAATGAAGTAGACTGTTTCAAACAAGTTCCAGGTAAACTCTCTAAACAGCCGGTTTCCAAGCAGGAAACACACGAAACCACATAAGGTAACTAGTTCTAAACATGACCACAACTTTAAAAAAATCAAAGCTCTCGATAGATCGTTCCCAAGTTCCTTTGCTCGCTTCCTCGCGACTTGATTACAGCTGCCACTTTTCTGAAACAATGATCCTTACCTACTCCAAAAGCGACTATTTCCTGGCACCTACGAAGTTCGGGGACCTCTTGAA